>NC_057810.1:331142372-331185934 GCF_018294505.1 Triticum aestivum
ATTTTCGCGCGGAGGGCGGGGGGAGTTTGGCGCATGGTCGGTTTCTCGAAGTGCAGTGCCACATGTCAGTGAAGAGGCAAGCCGAAGCGCGTTCCGTTTGCGTGAGCCGTGTGCAGGACTGAACGTGTGTGGGGTGCAATGCGACCGCGACAGGAGTGCTGTGAGTGTACCGCATTTTTTCCTTTTAAACTAGGTGCTTCGCCCCCTAAAAAAATGTTGCTTCGCGCGATCCATCGATACTACTACTAGTAATCCGGTTATCCCAACTAAAACGGCGCGGCCGGGTCTTTTCCCGCGCGATATGCTGGGAGGTTGGCTTAGTTGGGTTTTTTAGATTTGTCTCAGTTCAATAAAAAGCAGAGTTGGTGATGATGGTGTGCCTGTCATCCTGCAATATAGGCCGTCCGATCTATATCTAACGGATAGGAAGGAAACTATGACAATTTACTCGCACTCCTCTCCACATTTGCAGATAAGGCTTTCCCTCGTTCATCCTTTTCTCCCACAAGATCTTGATCTTCCATGCAATGCACAGGCATCTTGCTAGTACTCCTACAATATGTATATAATTGTGAAAGTTCATATACACCGGCCGAGATTAATGCAAAGACGGCAAATTTTCATTACATTTCGAACTTCTATAGGACTATAAAAATAAATGAAACCCGACCCTAAACCTATTCTACGATGGCGACCGACGTCCTCCATCTGCGATCTCTATGTACGGGGGCGGGGTTCAAGACCCGTGAAGTGAAGGTGCGGTCTCCGGCGAGGAAGAGTAGAACACGGGATACAGACCGGCCAGTTGGCACACCATGCCCTGCCGCCTCCTATGCCCTACTCATCCTCGGAGGAGTCCCCGACCTCGGCGGTGCCGGACGTTGGATGGCGGCAAGTAGGACGGATGGATGACGGTGCTCCCGTCGTCGGCCGCCAGCGTGGCCACCGCTTGTGCGGTCGCGTCTGCGTCCGGCTACGTTGCTATTGCATCGCGAGAGGCGACTTGAGTGAGGGCGGCGACCTCGAGCTTCATCCCCGAAGACAAGCTCTCCCGCAGAGTGTTCGCACTTGCGGTCATGGCGGATGTTGTGCAGGTAGGAGGACGATGCGCTATGGTGTGGAGGTTAGCTGGGCGTTGACGCTTTAAGTAGCGCATTCCGGTGAGGCCAAGCGTCCGGGTGCGTCATTAAGTCGCTGGAGTTGGTTCCTCGGGCACCGAGCCTCTTAACGACGACATACGAACGGACGACATGAATGCGGGCAGCTACAGCCGGCTGGGAACGCACCGCGCGATGGCGCGAGGGACGAGGGCTTTGGTGTGCCAGGGTAGTCAGCTGCGGTCGTGGCAACGTTGGAGATGCCCTTTGCTCAAATGCGATCCCCGCATGTCATTGAAAAATCAAGACGACCCGACATGGTCTCAGGTCCATAGGATGCAGTTGGCCATGCTACAACACTCCGCGGACGCGGCGTGGCGCCCCGTGCATCCTCGACGAGCCGGGTGTTGGGGTGTGTTTGGATTGTGGCCAAAGTGCACCTTACCAAAATTTTGGTCATGACCCAAAGATTGGTCTTTGTTTGGATGGTTGCCATTTTTTTGGCATGCCAATGACTCTAGCCAACTCTAGTTCATTTTTCTTGCCAATGTCAGCCAAATCATGGGCAACCAATATCTCAACCAAAATTTTGGTCATGACCCAAAGATTGGTCTTTGTTTGGATGCTTGCCATTTCTTTGGCATGCCAATGAACTCTAGCCAACTCTAGTTCATTTTTCTTGCCAATGTCAGCCAAATCATGGGCAACCAATACCTCAACCAAAATTTTTACTACCCAATGCTTTGATGGGGAAACCTTGGGCACAAACCAAACATACCATTGGTCGTGGCACAGCACTAACGCCACCCTCGGCACACTGAAACCGACCATGTCTATCGACGATATGAGCGTGTCGCTCACCACGGTCGCCGTGTCCAGAGGCGGTGCTGGAGCTGCGCCCCGTTGTTGGCCCCAACGACCCACATGAATGATTGTCGGTGGCGAGGAGGTCGTGGGCCAGCTCCTCCATTGGACTAGTCTGCGCTACATCGTCCCGACGGGTGTGCTCCACATGTCGGTTTCCCTATTTTCCCGGCCATATTCGAGCGTCAGTGCTCCGCGTTGCGCATTAGGCCTTTCACTATGTAGGCCAAGCGAGACAACTTATTGTTTATTTGAGCCGTTCAAGTGTAATCATGTGGCATTTGCTTATTTCCAACCCTCTTCTCCATCGATCATGTCGCCCTCCAGTCGAGTCCATCCTCCCGCATGCCTCATTTGAACATTCCGCCGAGTATCATTCGCATGTACCCACCCTAGTCCTCTTTCAATAGATCTCCGGACCCCGAGATGAAATCGAGAGGGAACGAGTGGGGGCACGTGATACCTAAGGCGGATTCAAAATTTTGAACCAGTGATCATAGCATCCGCAAATCATATATAAGGGTATTCAATGTTCGTTTCGTTTTTGAATGTACAATATACTCCCTCCTATCCTTTCTACTTTACATATAAGTTTTATGTGTAGTCAAAGTATCTCTACTATGATAAAAAAGGTATCACCATTCAACAACGCCCAATCAATATTGTTAGATTCGTACGTACTCATAGATTTGTACTCGAGATGGTTTCCAATTTGACTATTGGCAAGATTAATAGTACTCCTTTCACATAGGTGAGTAAGTCATGTTAGGCTGTGCACCATGACCAAGGAGGAGGGGAAAACGAGAGACATTAATGTTTATTTGCTAATTAATAGTATTGCATGCAATGAACTAACCACTGCATGTCATGTTTGATAGTCTCAGGTCATTAAAAGCATGCACACCCTCATCTCTTATTGGTTGATATGTCAAGAAACAAGAAACGAGGTAGAAGTTAATGCACCGCGCCTACGTGTTTTGGGATTATTTGGTTTTCGTAAGATGACTTACACACCTAGACGGAGGGAGTACATGAGATGTATAATGTGAAAATTATACCATTGGAAACTCCTTTCACATACGAAATTGATTGTATGCTTTGTGTAAGTTGCATGTCATATATTATTACTCTACCATTTGATCAAAGTTAGCCTCGAAAAATGCATTAGGCCCTGTATGTTTTGTGTAAGTTGCATGTCATATATTATTACTCTAACATTTGTGTAAGTTGCATGTCATATATTATTACTCTAACATTTGGTCAAAGTAGTATAGTGGAAGTGGATCCTCTGACGTAGGTATCCCTGCCTTACCCTCCCTTTCGGTCACTTACTGGCGGACCCCATGCTTGCTAGGCCCCGCATGTCAGTTACTTAATGGGTTCGGCCACGTCAGGGGATCCTCATTCGTAGTATACTCCCTCTGTTTTTATTTACTCTGCATTAAACGGAGGGAGTGGTGGTATAATAAATGACGCAGGCGGGGGAGGGGGAGGGACGTCAGTTTGCTCTCAACTGCGGTCCCACAAGCGAGCGAAAACGCAAGACGAAGCGCATTCCATTCGGTGAGCGACGTGGAGGGTCCAGCGTGCCGGGCTGCAACGCGAATGCGACAAGAGCGATGTATAGTCAAAACCGATTGACCGGTCGTCACCGGAACCACTATTCACACCAGAACCTTCGCTGCTCGGCCTACTCCAGCCACTGCCCTAAAACCACACCAAATCTCCAGCCCATTCCCCAACCTTTCGATCTCCTAGCCCGCATCAAGCGTCCCCTAGTTCATCGGAAAGCCATGGTGCACCGCAAGATCACTTACTACAAGATGTTGACGCCGGAGCGCCGTGCAGAAATCGCGGCGGCGGTCGGCGCCACAGACCTCCGTTCCCAAGCTCGCTTTGCAGCGGGCCAATCCCCGAGTTCTCTGAAGCCAAGCTACAAGGAGGAGGAAGCCGATCCAATGTTCACTGCGGAGGTCGCGGCGCAGAAGGCCCCCGATGGGTATGAGACGATGGACGTCGACTTCGTGCCGGCGTCCGAGTCCCCCGTGGTGCAGGCGGACCAGCGGTTCAACATGGCGATACTAAAGGAGGACCGAGAGGCAGAGGCTCAACTCGATGTGGAGCGCGCGCATGCAGAATCGGGCGGCGGAGGCTCAACTTGAGGCGGAGCGCGCAGATGCCGCTGCCATCGAGGCCCTCCTGCAGGCGGAACCGGACGTCCTGGACATGAACCGGGCAGCAGAGGCTTGACTCGACGCAGAGCGCGCGGATGCCGCTCTCATCAACGCCCTCCTACAGGCGGAACCGGAAGTCCTGGACTTGAACCGGGCGGCGGAGGCTCGACTCGATGCGGAGCACGCGAATGCCGCTGCCATCGAGGCCCTCCTGCAGGCGGAACCGGATGTCCTTGACTTGAACCGGGCTGTGCTCTCGTCCATGCAGAGCGCCCGCACGCTCCGCTTGAATGAGTAGCTGGAGGCCGAGGACAACCACGGTGCGGAGACACACATCGACAGCGACGACTGGTTTGCGCTGGCAGCCAAAGACGACGAGGCCGTCTCTTTCCGCTAGCAGTGATAGTTTTTCTTTATGTTGTTGTTTTTATGGATCTTTTGCTATGTAAAAACATTCTATTTGTTATGCAAGTCACCTGACTTGGGTCAGTCTACCATTTCAGGCAGTTGGATGAATATCCTACGTCTCCTAACCCTTCTTTCCTTCTTCCTCACCTCTTCTTCTTCCCCAACAGACCACCGCACGGGCCGTATGGATACTCCCCAACATGCGGTTGGATAAACATACTCTATGAACGAAAATTATGTGTCAGCGATAGGATGGCTGAGTTTGGTTTGTTCACATGCCACAGCACGTGTCACTGAGGGTTCGTTCCCTTGGTTGGGTTTGCGGCGTGCAGGAGCGACTGTGTGAGGGTGCGGTGCGACCGCGGCGTGCAGGAGCGACCGTGTGAGGGTGCGGTGTGACCGCGACAGTCGTGCGCAAGTGCACCTCCTTCTCATTTTGAAAACTTTAGGCAAGCTTGGAAAAATGTGTGGCGAAGTTTGGCAATGCAAGGCTTAGACCCAAACAGGATAAGTACGTACGTACTAGGAGTACTAGTGTTAAAAAAGAAAGGCGGGGTTTTCCTTCGCGGGATTTAATCGATACAAATCCTCGTTTCACGTGTCAATTAATGCGTATTTTTTTCTCGAAAGACCAAAGAGCTAACCATCTCACTCCTCATTGCTTGATTAATGCAGCGCCATGCAAACGAACCTTCTCACTTCCACATGCATGCAGGGGATATTAATGTCCTTGGTTGCTAACCCCATCAATTTTGCCTCGATTAGTGTTAGTGGCCCTTTGCAAATTGTAATTTTGATATACTGGCCTTGTGTACAAAAAAATGGAGGTAGTAACTATATTTGAATTCCTTGCCCATTGCGGTGACGTCGACGATTTTTTTTGTGGTTTGGCGAAGTGCGTTCGACGGAGAACACCATTGAGGGAGACCACGGTAAGTCGTTCGCAAGTGCCGCCTACAAGCCGAGACAACCGCCTTATTTGCATCCAGGAAGTCCTTTACTAGTACTACTACTAGGAGTACTAGTGCGGTGAGATGGTTTCTCGAAGAAGACGATGGAGAAGCGGAGTCAGCGAAGAGTGAAATGATGGTTGCTTCGTCCGTGCTTTGTGATTTGACGCCTCACTGCTTTGTGATTTGTGATAGAAGGGACAGGGGAGTAGACTCTATGCTCTATACTGTACTACATGCGTCCAAGCATGGGAGAAAGAGGAGAGACGTTGCATTTTTTTATTCCTTCAATCAATCAATCAGGGAGCTTCGGTTCCATCTTTTTGGCTTTGGCAACACCGTCCACAATGGTTCCCACGATGCCAAAAGCTATTTTCACATTTGGCTACACATTGTGGATGCCCTTAACCGTACCACTTGGTTTTGCTCCTGTGTGCTATCTATACAAATCTCAATTATATTGATCTAAAAAATTATAGAATCAAAGATTAGTAAAAAGGAGGTGATTTTGCCGCGCGGATGGCGGGGGAGGTTTCTTATTTTTGGAGGACGTTGTCCTGGCGGTTTGCTAACGTGCGGTCCCATGTGTCAGTGCTTTACCAAGCTGATCCGCATCCCACATGAGGCAGAACAACGGCAGAAGCAACACGTGGTTAAGTTGAAGAAGATGAGAGAGAAGCAGATTCAGCAACGAGTGAAATGATGGTTGCTCCATCCCTCCAACTTCTTTTTTTAGAATTATTATTTCGTCCCTCCAACTTAACTACGGGAAAGGTGCAACTTTGTGATTTGACGCCTCATTGCTCATTACTACGCTGGCGCCATGACTGGGGTGCTTCACCCCGGCTGCTCTGCACTGTATTCCGGTATGGCACGTGGACCCTGTAGCTTGATGTCCCACATGTCGGCGAAAGGGACTAGAAGATTTATGAAAGCGAGCGCTCCACTCTTACGACGGAGGAGTAGACGACACGACGGCCCAGTGAACTGTCACTTGTACTGTATAGTACTATAGTTTTGCTATTTCGCACGGTCCATCGATACAAACTCGATTAAACAGGAAAGGGCGGGATTTTTCCCGCGCGGTAGATGATACTGGCCATACATTTCAAAGGCAATTTTAATGTATGCAAACTGAATAATTATAAGTCACAATATGATATCTAGTAAAACTAAAAACACATATGATTTATTGTGTTAGAGTGTAGTAGTAGTGCTGTATTGCATAGTTGTTAGATGTAACATGCGAGAACGTGTAGAGATGTAGTTTTGGAGGGCCTACAGAGAGAAACGCGTAATACGGTCACCGAACTTCAGAATAAGCTGATTACGGTCACTATATACGTTTTGCGGTGATTATCCGGTCACTTGCTCACAGTTCAGCATCGGATTGCACTCTGTTGACCGGCCAAATAGTCTGCATGGCGCCATGTTGACTAGTTAAATTGACCATGTTCCTTGTGGGTCCCACCTGTCAGTTCTCATAGGGAAAAGGTCAGATAAACACAAATTTACACAGGTGCGACAAGGCTCCAACCCGTGCGCGGGAATCACCTGGTTGTGTATGTGTCTGTCAGGGCCTAATGTGTGCGCATGCACGTGTAGGTTGAGCACTTGAGCGTGAGAGTGTGTGTTGGTCGTGTGGTGTACCGGTGTGTGCATGCATGCGTGCGTGTGTGCATGTGAGTGTTGCGTGCATGCGTGGCTGCGTGTGTACGTGTGAGTGTTGCGTGCGTGCGTGGGTGCATGTGTTTGTGTGAGTGTGGCGTGGATGGAGTTCATGTCCATGCGTGCGTGTGTGTATAATCACCACACTAGCTCCTGTGTGTTAAAACAGACGACTCAACATACAAATACAAGGCCACCTTGTCCGCTGTGCCCGTGGTCATGACTTCAAACCACCGTCAAAATATTTTTTTGTCGTTTGTTTTCATTCTTACTAGCAAGATGCCCGTGCGTTGCATGTAACATCAAGATGCATTTGTATGACTTGTTTATCTTGTGAGAGAAAAGGATGAACGAGGGAAGGCCTTATTTGCAAATGTGGAGAGGTGTGTGGGTACCTTTTTGCAAAATTGCCATAGTTTCTTTCATATCCGCCAGATATAAATCGGACGGCCTATATTGCAGGATGGCAGGCACACCATCATCACCAACTCTGTTTTTTATAAGAGTGTATTTTATAATAGTGTAGATGTAGAGTAGATACAAGTCAACAGGTGGGCATGATGGTAGTGAGATAATGTGATGCAACACTAGAGGTGCCACGTGGAGCGTTTAACTGGTCAACTAGTCATGTCATGAGCAAATGCAAATTTGTACAGTGAGCCCGTGACTGTATAATAACCACTAAACGTAAACAGTGACCGTAATGAGTGGATTATGAAGTCCAATGTATGTATCGTGCTTTAGCTTCAAATACAATGATCGTCATTGCATATATCGCGAGAGAAAGATGAAACACGCGTGAATTTTCTGGGGGCTTACTTTTAGAGGACCTGGAGATAGTTTTGTGTGCATACGTGAAAGGGGCGTACAGGGGGGGGGGGGTTGCGATGGAGAGAGATGCTCTTCATTTCTCTTTATTATGACTAACTTTGTATATAGTATAAAAATATACAAATTCACAGTGCGGAATAAATATCATTGTGGGCACCATGCAATGCAAATTAGCGTTCGTACTCCTCCATATAACTTTGTAATGTTGTATATATGTAGAAACTGTAAAATAATTTTTTGGCCACACTTTATTCAAAAGGAATGTTGTATGCGAAATAAACGTGAAGAGAGGGCTTTTTAGATCAATGGGGTACGTGATGTAACATGTGTGAATGTGTAGTTGATGCATTTGGCGGGGCCTAGAGAGGTATGTGTGTGTATTACGTATTCGAGAGAGGCATGGATAGAGGGGCCGAGGGGGGGGGAGGCGTGGGAGAGATAGCACGAGAAATGAGAGTGGTCTAGAGAGAGAGAGACGAATATGACGTCACGACAAGATATTCCATTCCCTTGAGTGTGTATATGCAATGAGGGAGGGAATAGAGGCACCAGGAGAAATTTTCTGTGTGTGTGGTGTTTGTGTTGGTATGTGTGGGTGTGAGAAGATAATGAGAAGTGGGGGCATAGGGTGTGTCACCATGTGAGGTCCGGTGGGTCGAGGTGAGGCCCTTCGTTCGGTTCCGTCCTGCGCCACATTGGTCGGCCCATGACACATTTAGGAAGACCCATGGATGACTAGTCGTACAATACAAAGATAGCAGAATTGTGAAGGACTCTGTGTCCACTGACAAAGCTGGCTAGGATTTGTAACCCTAGGTTCTCAAACTAAGGTAACCCCTTTATCTCTGATATTACTATTCATCCAACCTAACTTTAAGGGCATCCTACAGAATGCTCTGCTAGAATCATACTTGTCGATTAGGAAGAGAGGTGTGAGATAATGCGTGAGAATAGGCGTAAAGATAATGTGCGTACATGAGACACGTAGGCAGGTCCATGAATATAGAAAGGGTCGATGAGGATTGTGCGTGTGTATGTTTGCGAGAGGAAGAGTGCTTGTGATAAAGGTTAGTGAAAACAGTTGTAAATGGTTACGAGAGGGAGGGAGGGTTATATCTAGAGCATGTGTGCGAGAAAGACACCTCGGGAGAGTGTGTGTGAGCATGTGTGAGAGACCACCGATGGAGAGTGAAACTACACGTAAAAAACTGCTCTACACATTGATTAAAGATATAAATTGTATCCAAATATTAGGATGGGATCATGATATTTGCAATTCGCGTAACGAGCGGTCATTGATCCATCATACATCTAGATTCTATCAAATTTGAGCATGTCTATGTTATTATTCGACACAATTGATCCACATAGTTAGTATTTTGAACTCCAGACAATGCATCGCATTAGCAATCGAATAGAAACGTGAGTATAGTTCATGTTGTGTGTGTAAAGCACATTATACATACGAAAGTTACACAATGGACATTTATAAATAGCTACCTATGAACTAGCATACATTTAAATTCAACCTAAGGTGGTTTAAAAAAATCGAATTCAACATGGAGTCCATTCAACTATTTGAATTTGATATCATGGCATTTGTAAACCATACCTAAACTATGGGGGTACCAATCTTTGCTCCGATTTTGTACATAATTGCATATATAGTCGTGTACAAAATAGATTCAAATTTAGCTCCTCCATTCCAAAATAATCGTAGTTATAGGATTTTCAAGTGTCAAATTTTCAAAAGGAAGCGGATAATTTAATGAGGTTTTCAAACATACTGTCACATCCCTAGCTGCTGGTAGTGCTCTAGGCTAGCTTCATGTGTGCATCATGTCTATATTTTTGAAACTTGAATTGAGGAATATTGGAAGCCTCAAAACCCTAAATAAAAGAAGGGCAAAAACCCTAAAAATCTCATTCATTGTTCCAAAATGCTCTTCTTAAATGTTTGATAATTTTTGGCAAGGGTTCTGGTCCCAACCAAAATATTGAACATTTTAGGAGGATTTATTTTTGGGACTTTGAATTTAAATCATTAGCTATTTGAATTTGAATTATATTCATATAATTAGAATATAATTTCAAATATCCCTGAAATATTTTATGAGCTTTGGAAAAGTCCATCTAGCCAAATAAAAATATTCAGAGGAGCTTTTGGCATTGTTTGAATTATTTTTAAATTCAAAATAGTGGCAAAACGAAATTAAATAAAACAAAACAGAAGAAAAAAATAAAACAGAGCAGAGAAACTACCTGGCGCTCACCGTGCTGGCCCAGCCCCCCTGCCAGTCCACTTGGCGGCCCAGCCCACCAGGGGCACCGCTGTCTTCAACCTCTGCCTACTGGCAGAGGCGTGTCGACGCGCCCGTGCCCGGGCCTCCACCTCCTGCTTCGCCATGGCAGCCTCCCCGACATCCTCGCGACGCCACGGAGACACCTAGAGCCTCCCCTCGTTCTCCCCTCTCCCTCTGGACCGCTCCCCCTCCTCTGGCTCTCTCTTTCCCTCTCTTCCCTGTGATCCCCGAGCGCAGCCGTCGCCGTCGTTCGCCATAGCCGCAGCCACCAGCCCTCCCTCGCCCTCCGCCAGTTCCAGAAGCTCCGCCGCTGACCTCTACACCGTCCCCGCCAAGCCACACGAGCGGACGCGCCCTGCAGCGGCTTCCCCGACCTCTTCTTCAAGCTTCGGCTGCCGAGATCGCCGGCGACCGTGTGCCCTCCCCGACGCCTCCCCGAGTTCGTCGTCCGCCCCGTTCGAATCCCCGTGAGCTTCTCTTCTATTCCCCTCTCTCCCCGCGCGCTTTAACCCGCTCTATCCATGAAAACCACCGGAGCCGAGAGCTCCGTGCCGCCGGCCATGGCGGCGCCGTGGCCAGGGCCATCCCAGCGTGCGCCTGAGCGCGTCACCATGTTCGCCGCCCTCCCAGGAGCCCGCAGCGCCCTTCGGTCTCTCCTCTAGTGCTCTATAGCGCCACCCCAGGATTGCCCGAGCTGCTGCCGCCGCCAAACCTTGTCGCCGACCACTTTTCCGGCCACCCCAGCACCTATCACCGCCACCACTAGATGCGCGCCACTGCGCGCGTTCGAATGCAACAAACCACGGCCGAAACGATGCCATGTGGCTTGTTTCCGAGCCTCCGCCGTGTCTGGACTCGCCGGCGGCTAAACGCCGGCGACCGCTGACCCGATGACCGGCGTGGGTTGACCCCACTGCCCGGTTTGACCCCCCCTCTCTCTCACTGACATGCGGGCCCCGCCCGGCTAATTAAGTTAGGTTAGTATTAACTAAGCTAGGTTAGTTTAGTTAGACACTGACACTCGGGACCCACCGGTCAGGGGTTGACCGGACTGTGCCACGTTGACCTGCTGACGTCATCATGACATCAGGCTGACGCATTAATGAATTACTGGAATTATTAATATTCAGGAAATTCCAGAAAATGCCTAAAACTTCTAAAATTCATAGAAATTCAACCGTAACTCCAAATTAGATAATTTATATATGAAAAATTATCAGAAAAATTCAAGGAATCCATCTGTACCATTTTCATGCATGTTAGAACAACTTATAGCTGCTGTATAGCACAAATCAATTAAATGGCATTTGAATAATCACATATGGAGTTTGAATTTGAATCTTGTATTCAAACCAACTCCATTTAACTTGCTGCTAGTTGCATTAGCTCAAAACACATTCATATTGCCATGTCATAGCATGCATCATATTGTGCATTGCATTGATCATGTTTCTTCTGTGTTTGCCGGTGTTGTTCCCCCTCGATAAACGCTGTACCGATGATGTGATCGTTGACACTGATGAAGAGCTATGTTATCTTCAGAAGTGCCAGGCAAGCAAAACCCCCTTGTTCATTCCGATAAAATCCCACTCTCTCGCTCCTGCTCTCTTTTACTGCATTAGGACAACAACGACATATTTGATACTTGCTGCGGTAGCTGAACCCTTTATCCTTTGCATGACCTGTCATTGCCACAGTAAATAGATGAAACCCACTAGCATGAGTAGGAGTTGTTTGAGCCCTGTTGTGCCTACTCATTCATGCTTGTTTGTCATGCCTGCTACTGCTTAGAGTTGTGTCAGGTCTGATTCATCGGGGATGAATCAGAGGCGTGTGAACATGTCCCAATGGGTGTGAGCTAAGTGTGTGAACACAATTTGGTAAAGGTAGCGGTGAGAGGCCATGTAGGAGTACATGGTGGGTTGTCTCATTGCAGCCGTCCTTAGGAACTGAGTTCTGTGTTTGTGATCCATGATCAGCTACTACCACACATTGGAATGCTTAAGTGCCCCTCTCGACTTATTAATCAACATGATCTCTGTCCAGGAGTTGCAACTAGTTTCTGGTGTTTGTAGGTAGTGTTAGTAGTCTACCAAGTGGCACCCGGTACAGTTGGGCTTGGGACAGACTAGGCACAGTGGCACGGTGTACCAAGTGGCACCCGGATGGTGGGCTTGGGAACCCTGCTCACATCGTTTGGGGCCGTGAGCGACACCCCGGCCGGATCTCCTTGCGGATGGAACCCGAATAGGCGATAAACCTGGACTAGAGACTTGTTCGGTTAGTCAGGTCGTGGCCGACTCCCTCGCCCGGTTTCCGCTTGAAGGTTGCCGAGGTACATGACGTGTACAGGGCGATAAGTGGCGAAAGCGTGTGCGAAGAAGTACACCCCTGCAGGGTTAACATCATCTATTCAAATAGCCGGATTCCTCGGATATGGAAACTTGGACCCCTTGCATAGTTCATAGACAAGTGAAAGTGGATACTCTAAAACACGCAAGATAAGCGTGAGTGCTATGGATGGCGTTCTCGTAGGGAGACGGGAGCGGATCCATAGTGGTGTATTGATATGGTGAATATGTGGACTCGTGTGCGCCACCTCAAAAGAGTTACTTGCAGTCGTAGATCAGGTTAGCCACCGAGTCAAAGCTGGCTTGCTGCAGTTAAACTCCACCACCCCCCGTTGTTGATAATGATGCTTATGTAGATAGATCTGATGTAAGTCTTGCTGGGTACATTTGTACTCACGTTTGCCTATTTTATGTTTTGCAGAGAGACTTCAGTCTCACTAGTAGTTCCGCGTGGACTTCGACGTTTAGCTTGTTACCTCAGCTACGATCTTGTGCCCTCGGCAGGATCTGGTAGATAGTCAGGCTTCTCAGCCTTTTTCATTTATAGATGTCTGTACTCAGACATGATAGCTTCCGTTTGTGCTTTGATTTGTATGCTCTGAGTGTTGGGTCATGAGACTCATGTTTGTAATATCTCGCTCCTCGGAGCCTATTGAATAATTACTTGAGTTGTAGAGTCATGTTGTGATGCCATGTTGTATCTGCACATATCGAGCATATTGTGTGTATGTTGTTGAAATGCTTGGTATGTGTGGGATCTGACTATCTAGTTGTTTATCCTTAGTAGCCTCTCTTACCGGGAAATGTCTCCTAGTGTTTCCACTGAGCCATGGTAGCTTGCTACTGCTCCGGAACACTTAGGCTGGCCGGCATGTGTCCTTCTTCGTTCCTGTGTCTGTCCCTTCGGGGAAATGTCACGCGATGAATACCGGAGTCCTGTTAGCCCGCTACAGCCCGGTTCTCCGGAGTCCTGCTAGCCCAGTGCTACAGCCTGGATTCACTCGCTGATGACCGACACGTTCGATGCTGGGTCACGGATGCCTGTCCCTGTAAGTTAGTGCCACCTTGGGTTTACGACTAGCCATGTCAGCCCGGGCTCCTTATCATATGGATGCTAGCGACACTATCATATACGTGTGCCAAAAGGCGCAAATAGTCCCGGGCAAAGGTAAGACGACACCCGTGGGAATACCGTGCGTGAGGCCGCAAAGTGATATGAGGTGTTACATGCTAGATCGATGTGGCATTGAGTCGGGGTCCTGACAGCGTTGGTATCAGAGCTTGACTGCCTGTAGGATTACCAAGCCAAACTGGTCGAAGTTGAGTCTAGAAATTCTTTAGTTATATAAGGGAATTGATTGTGGGATGGAACGTAAGGCTCTTTTACTCCTTATACCTTATGCCTTCTGATCTGAGTCATCTTATCTTTCCTACGGGGATTAAGAACTAGGCTATCTTTTCTTTCTATCACGATCACGTGTTACTAATCCGTAGACTTATAGATTGTTGGACTTAAGCCTCGTTTCAGTTCCTACTACTTCCGTACATTAACTGTTGATCTTGAAACCTTGATATTGTGCTTCTGAGTGGTTATGTCACCATTTTTGTGAATGTCTCAAATCTTTCTGAGCATTTACAGCCGTTATGCTGTCCGAGTCATCCCAGGTTTCTAAATAATCTGATGCATTTGCAAAATCCTTTCCCTCTGGTTTTCGATGTTCCTTTATGCCAGCTCAATCACACTAATCGGTGAGTTGAGGTACTTTATTGCCTTGACATATATGTTGGAGCTGGTATTATGACCCTAGGTGTCTTAGGGGATCACCTAGTAATCTAGCAATGTTTTGTGTTCCCAGTGTGAGATTTTGGCCTTTATTCTCGAAAGCATTCCGTGATGCTACTTAGTAATAGGTATTCTGTTCCTGGGTTCTTGAACCCGAGATTCATCCTACTTACATCATGTTGGTAGTGTTGCTAGTGCCTTTAGGATATTAGTAACCTTTGCGATAGTCCTTGAAGTCCGTGGTATCTTCTTCTTCCAAATACCATGAACTACTTATGGCAGAAGTTCCTCGTTGAACTGAAATATCACAACAGGATTATTCTTGAGGAGTTCTCCATTCATAAATCGTGACTCTGCCAGTTCTACCTTTCTGCATGGGTTATCCGGAAGAAATATGTTGAACTTGGTTCAACATGCTAATCCATGCATCCACAACTCAGAAAATTGTATGTTCCTTGAGTTGTCCCTTTTTAGTTGTCTACTGACCTTCGTCTATCAATTGATAGTCAGGAGTATGCGTGCGTTCGTTTATCGATGCCTATTACCCTTGTGGTCCATCAAGCCATTCTGTCCTGAATGACTAGGAGAAACAAACTCCAGTACCTCTTCCCTATCCAGGATTGGGTCAAAGAAGTTGTGCTCCGCAGATCAAATTGCTAATCCAGCTTTTGTTCTGCTCTACCTTGGAGTATTACATATTTTATATCGAGATTGTTATAGGAATTGCACACCATCCTATGAACTCTTGGTACAGTGATACTTCTTGCCATCATTAGTCATTCCTCGGTCTTCGTGTTGATGCAACCGGAATACCGACAAATGAATTGTGATGTGTGAAATCAATACGCCTAGCAACCTCGTTGCTGGGTATTTAAAGGACAATAATTTCATTCTTAGTGTGTTGGTTATTGATTCATCATTCTAAGACTGATCGTGCTACCTATTCCATTCACCTGGTTCACTCCTCGATCGATGAGTTAGGATTATTTCAAATCCTTGCTCTATTGATCATATCGTCTTGCCCTGAAAAGCAAGATTGTTCTCGAGCTTAGTAACATATCGGTGGTTCGTGATTTCCGAAGATCTTCTCGGAAGTATTACCAGGTTGTCACCTGACCGCTATGTTGAGCTCGTGATCAAGTTGGTTTCTTGTGAACCACCTTCTCTCCAAGAATCGGTGTCAGATATCCCTGAGCTAGTTGGTTAAGCTAAACGACAACTTGGAGGGTTGGAAGATAAAAGCTTGCCTGACTTAGTTCGTTCCAAAGGGATATTCTTGTGTAGTGTGTGTTGAAGAAAGATGATATCTTCATCGATTGGTCCCTGTGATCAGTTGCTGGACCTATCGTCTTATCAATCCTTTGATTTGAGTGTGGGCTATCGTCAAATCAAGTCAGAACCAACGATGTTCGTAATGTTGTCTTCCTCGTGGTTGATCCCTCGAGCATACACCATTATATCTTTTGGGTCTGACCAATGCTATCACCGTGTTCACACGATGGTGGAAGTCCAGTGATATGGAAATTCCGATGAGTTGTTGTTGAGTCCATTGACAACATCCTTATCTGCTCCATGATGTTGTTGAACATTAAGTTAGTGTTGGAAACTTTTGAAAGCATTTTCTTCATGCTAGCTCATGAAGTACTTGTTTGATGAAAGGAGTGACTTCCTTTGATTCACGTGCATTTTGATGTAAGCTGCCGTCGTGAATTCGAGAAAGTTTGTTTTTGCTCCTTTGGAATCATCCCAAGTCGGTCATGCATGTGCGAAGAATTCTGTGGTCTGTTAGACTGATCATCTTCATTCCATATGTATATCCTAGCACACCAAGCCACTGACTGATTTGTTCAAGGAGAAGGAGTATCTTCATAAGAGCTAATCCGGACTTATGAAAGAACTTCGATATCCTCGCTGATGGTTCCCAACCAGAACTCGGTAGTGTTTTATTGTAAGACTACCATGTGATCATGTTTGTCTGAGGCAGCGTGTTCACACATGTGTAGCAGAACCAGCTCATGTTTTGGAGCTTGCTATCGTAGTTCATTTCCCAAGAATCTCGCAACGTCATCTCGTCGATTTGTGTTGCAAACTTTCATTTTCTTCCTAGACTCGATGAGTCTGGAATATCCTGACACCAACCAGATCTGAATCTCAGGCAGATATGATGGTTGGAACATTTCCCAAGAACTATAATATTGGTCCCTCGATAACCGGTAAAGTGGATGTCGTGGCCAACACACCCAGCCGGAAGACCTATCATTGTAGTATCTTGTTTGAGGAAGTTGGCCACCTCCCCATAAGGATTTCGTAGGATTTACCTCCGTAACTGTTCCTTATGGATTCTATTGCTCCCGAAGTCCGACCTTTACTTGATGTTCTAGTTATCAAACCATATCTATGATTGGGTTACACTAGCACGTCAAGGAGAACATTAGAAGCGGAGTGCTAAATGTCTCTCGGTCGATCATCCAGATTTTATTCCTTGGCTTCGCTAAGGTGAAATCTGAGAAGGTATTATCTTCCTTTGCATCTGCATCCTCCATCACCATTCATTATGGTAGCAAGTTGTGTTGCCAGGATCCTTGACACGGATGTTGGTAAAACCTTGATGAATATGGAAATGCTCAAGTTCTTGAGAGCACGCACAAGCGCTAGGTGTTATCATCGGCACTAACTGGGTTTGCTCTCAGGTTCCTCGGCAATGCTATGATCTTTTCAAACAGTGAATTCACTCTCTATTGTTGGGTTCTTTCCTAGTTACCAGAATCATTCCCAGCATTTGCATTTTGTTCCCAGCTTGCACCATCAATGTGCCATTCTACCACGGGTCTCTTCCATCTCCGGTGATGAGGAAATTCATCCATTACGTTGTCTTCAACAAGGTAATCCACATCATCCAAGTCCGAGTATGCCATTCTACCGACCCCCGCCAATCGATTGCTGTGATTTGCCTTAGGCTGATATAGAGAGTCTCAATGATCTTTATATCAAAGGTAATTCTTTTTGCCACTTAAGATAATAATCTACGAATCACCCTCCTCCAGGATGTTTCGTCGTGGTATCATGGCAACTCAACTCCTCGCTACGTTGACAACCGATCGCCACATTCTTAAGTCTGGAATTGTTGTCTACCTAGTGAACCTCGTCATCTGCTCCACTCCATTTCCTCAGATGTATGCTTCGTGTCTCAGCTCGAGAGATGTGACAATGTCTCATCCCATGAGTTGATCCTGAGTTGTTCGGTCTTCGAGAAGATCGATCCTTCTAGAGTTCTCCTTTCCTCTTCATGTCATGTTGACAGGATTTCTCAGAGCAAGACTTCAAGACAATGATGGTGATCGAATCAACGTTCCTATGAAGTGCAACCCGGATCGTGAAGATTGTGCTAGTTTGCGTTCCCCTTCATCTTACCATAAGCTTGAATCTCGGGACGAGATTTTTGTTTAGTAGGGGTGAGTTGTCACATCCCTAGCTGCTAGTAGTGCTCTAGGCTAGCTTCATGTGTGCATCATGTCTATATTTTTAAAACTTGAATTGAGGAATATTGGAAGCCTCAAAACCCTAAATAAAAGAAGAGCAAAAACCCTAAAAATCTCATTCATTGTTCCAAAATGCTCTTCTTAAATGTTTGATAATTTTTGGCAAGGGTTCTGGTCCCAACCAAAATATTGAACATTTTAGGAGGATTTATTTTTGGCACTTTGAATTTAAATCATTAGCTATTTGAATTTGAATTATATTCATATAATTAGAATATAATTTCAAATATCCCTGAAATATTTTATGAGCTTTGGAAAAGTCCATCTAGCCAAATAAAAATATTCAGAGGAGCTTTTGGCATTGTTTGAATTATTTTTAAATTCAAAATAGTGGCAAAACGAAATTAAATAAAACAAAACAGAAGAAAAAAATAAAACAGAGCAGAGAAACTACCTGGCGCTCACCGTGCTGGCCCAGCCCCCCCTGCCAGTCCACTTGGCGGCCCAGCCCACCAGGGGCACCGCTGTCTTCAACCTCTGCCTACTGGCAGAGGCGTGTCGACGCGCCCGTGCCCGGGCCTCCACCTCCTGCTTCGCCGTGGCAGCCTCCCCGACATCCTCGCGACGCCACGGAGACACCCAGAGCCTCCCCTCGTTCTCCCCTCTCCCTCTGGACCGCTCCCCCTCCTCTGGCTCTCTCTTTCCCTCTCTTCCCTGTGATCCCCGAGCGCAGCCGTCGCCGTCGTTCGCCATAGCCGCAGCCACCAGCCCTCCCTCGCCCTCCGCCAGTTCCAGAAGCTCTGCCGCTGACCTCTACACCGTCCCCGCCAAGCCACACGAGCGGACGCACCCTGCAGCGGCCTCCCCGACCTCTTCTTCAAGCTTCGGCCGCCGAGATCGCCGACGACCGTGTGCCCTCCCCGACGCCTCCCCGAGTTCGTCGTCCGCCCCGTTCGAATCCCCGTGAGCTTCTCTTCTATTCCCCTCTCTCCCCGCGCGCTTTTACCCGCTCTATCCATGAAAACCACCGGAGCCGAGAGCTCCGTGCCGCCGGCCATGGCGGCGCCGTGGCCAGGGCCATCCCAGCGTGCGCCTGAGCGCGTCACCATGTTCGCCGCCCTCCCAGGAGCCCGCAGCGCCCTTCGGTCTCTCCTCTAGTGCTCTATAGCGCCACCCCAGGATTGCCCGAGCTGCTGCCGCCGCCAAACCTCGTCGCCGACCACTTTTCCGGCCACCCCAGCACCTATCACCGCCACCACTAGATGCGCGCCACTGCGCGCGTTCGAATGCAACAAACCACGGCCGAAACGATGCCATGTGGCTCGTTTTCGAGCCTCCGCCGCGTCTGGACTCGCCGGTGGCTAAACGCCGGCGACCGCTGACCCGATGACCGGCGTGGGTTGACCCCACTGCCCGGTTTGACCCCCCCTCTCTCTCACTGACATGCGGGCCCCGCCCGGCTAATTAAGTTAGGTTAGTATTAACTAAGCTAGGTTAGTTTAGTTAGACACTGACACTCGGGACCCACCGGTCAGGGGTTGACCGGACTGTGCCACGTTGACCTGCTGACGTCATCATGACATCAGGATGACGCATTAATGAATTACTGGAATTATTAATATTCAGGAAATTCCAGAAAATGCCTAAAACTTCTAAAATTCATAGAAATTCAACCGTAACTCCAAATTAAATAATTTATATATGAAAAATTATCAGAAAAATTCAAGGAATCCATCTGTACCATTTTCATGCATGTTAGAACAACTTATAGCTGCTGTATAGCACAAATCAATTAAATGGCATTTGAATAATCACATATGGAGTTTGAATTTGAATCTTGTATTCAAAGCAACTCCATTTAACTTGCTGCTAGTTGCATTAGCTCAAAACACATTCATATTGCCATGTCATAGCATGCATCATATTGTGCATTGCATTGATCATGTTTCTTCCGTGTTTGCCGGTGTTGTTCCCCCTCGATAAACGCTGTACCGATGATGTGATCGTTGACACTGATGAAGAGCTATGTTATCTTCAGAAGTGCCAGGCAAGCAAAACCCCCTTGTTCATTCTGATAAAATCCCACTCTCTCGCTCCTGCTCTCTTTTACTGCATTAGGACAACAACGACATATTTGATACTTGCTGCGGTAGCTGAACCCTTTATCCTTTGCATGACCTGTCATTGCCACAGTAAATAGATGAAACCCACTAGCATGAGTAGGAGTTGTTTGAGCCCTGTTGTGCCTACTCATTCATGCTTGTTTGTCATGCCTGCTACTGCTTAGAGTTGTGTCAGGTCTGATTCATCGGGGATGAATCAGAGGCGTGTGAACATGTCCCAATGGGTGTGAGCTAAGTGTGTGAACATGATTTGGTAAAGGTAGCGGTGAGAGGCCATGTAGGAGTACATGGTGGGTTGTCTCATTGCAACCGTCCTTAGGAACTGAGTTCTGTGTTTGTGATCCATGATCAGCTACTACCACACATTGGAATGCTTAAGTGCCCCTCTCGACTTATTAATCAACATGATCTCTGTCCAGGAGTTGCAACTAGTTTCTGGTGTTTGTAGGTAGTGTTAGTAGTCTACCAAGTGGCACCCGGTACAGTTGGGCTTGGGACAGACTAGGCACAGTGGCACGGTGTACCAAGTGGCACCCGGATGGTGGGCTTGGGAACCCTGCTCACATCGTTTGGGGCCGTGAGCGACACCCCGGCCGGATCTCCTTGCGGATGGAACCCGAATAGGCGATAAACCTGGACTAGAGACTTGTTCGGTTAGTCAGGTCGTGGCCGACTCCCTCGCCCGGTTTCCGCTTGATGGTTGCCGAGGTACATGACGTGTACAGGGCGATAAGTGGCGAAAGCGTGTGTGAAGAAGTACACCCCTGCAGGGTTAACATCATCTATTCGAATAGCCGGATTCCTCGGATATGGAAACTTAGACCCCTTGCATAGTTCATAGACAAGTGAAAGTGGATACTCTAAAACACGCAAGATAAGCGTGAGTGCTATGGATGGCGTTCTCGTAGGGAGACGGGAGCGGATCCATAGTGGTGTATTGATATGGTGAATATGTGGACTCGTGTGTGCCACCTCAAAAGAGTTACTTGCAGTCGTAGATCAGGTTAGCCACCGAGTCAAAGCTGGCTTGCTGCAGTTAAACTCCACCACCCCCCGTTGTTGATAATGATGCATATGTAGATAGATCTGATGTAAGTCTTGCTGGGTACATTTGTACTCACGTTTGCCTATTTTATGTTTTGCAGAGAGACTTCAGTCTCACTAGTAGTTCCGCGTGGACTTCGACGTTTAGCTTGTTACCTCAGCTACGATCTTGTGCCCTCGGCAGGATCTGGTAGATAGTCAGGCTTCTCAGCCTTTTTCATTTATAGATGTCTGTACTCAGACATGATAGCTTCCGTTTGTGCTTTGATTTGTATGCTCTGAGTGTTGGGTCATGAGACCCATGTTTGTAATATCTCGCTCCTCGGAGCCTATTGAATAATTACTTGAGTTGTAGAGTCATGTTGTGATGCCATGTTGTATCTGCACATATCGAGCATATTGTGTGTATGTTGTTGAAATGCTTGGTATGTGTGGGATCTGACTATCTAGTTGTTTATCCTTAGTAGCCTCTCTTACCGGGAAATGTCTCCTAGTGTTTCCACTGAGCCATGGTAGCTTGCTACTGCTCCGGAACACTTAGGCTGGCCGGCATGTGTCCTTCTTCGTTCCTGTGTCTGTCCCTTCGGGGAAATGTCACGCGATGAATACCGGAGTCCTGTTAGCCCGCTACAGCCCGGTTCTCCGGAGTCCTGCTAGCCTAGTGCTACAAACTGGATTCACTCGCTGATGACCGACACGTTCGATGCTGGGTCACGGATGCCTGTCCCTGTAAGTTAGTGCCACTTTGGGTTTACGACTAGCCATGTCAGCCCGGGCTCCTTATCATATGGATGCTAGCGACACTATCATATACGTGTGCCAAAAGGCGCAAACGGTCCCGGGCAAAGGTAAGACGACACCTGTGGGAATACCGTGCGTGAGGCCGCAAAGTGATATGAGGTGTTACATGCTAGATCGATGTGGCATTGAGTCGGGGTCCTGACACATACAAGGTCAAATATAACATTGTCTATTTAGGTCAATCCTCATAGTTCAAGAGTACTCTAAACGTGAATGCTTGTGTTTCAAAATTTTGAACGAAGCGCCAAAAGAGCCTCTACTCGCCCGAAACCGCGTGAGACCAACGTTTGGTAGTACAAGGAAATTACTTTTCTAATAACTCTGACCCGTGAAACCTACCGGCCCGACGTCCAAAGGTCTAAACCGGGGTAGGTTTGTAGCTTCATCTAGACGCCACACAACTGCCTCCGAAAAACATTCATACACAATGGCCGCCTAAGCACACATGCGCGCGGCCGAAATCGCTCCCGCCCACTATTTGGGACACCTGGGATTACCATCCTACCCCCGACCCGCAGTAGGTCTGAAATTTAAGAGGGGGGCAAAGTTTGTACTTTCCCCAAATTTCAAACAAGCGCGTCCCATCTTCTATTCAAAAAAGCCAAAAACAAGTGCGTCCCAGACCGAAACATGGTTCCCCCCACCCGTCCGATTCCCCATTCGTACTTCGTGGGCGCCAAAACTACCTCTCCACCAGCCGCGAAACCCTGGCGTCCTCCGTCCGCCATCCCATCCCACCCTTCAACCGCCGCCCTCCTCCATCACGCCGGAGCCGATACCCCGACGTCGTCGTCCACCGCAAGCTCAACCGCAACGCCCTCGACGGCTAGTAGTTGAAGCCGAGGCCGAGCCGTCCGTACCCGAGCCAGTTCAACCACGTCGTCCTGCGCCTCACCGCTGCCACTCCAACTTCGCCACCCTCCACCACATCGGAGCTGTTCCTGCTACGCCGTCCTTCACCGCCTTGGATCTGCTTCCCCTCCGCCGACATACGGCCACGGAAACACAGTCAACAATTTGGCCATGGGTTCGTCCAAGCCTGCACCCTCCAGAACATCGGTTTCCTCGGTAAAAAGAAGAAGATCGGCGCGACATGTGGAGGTGACCACACCGGCAGCCGAAGAAGGTACTCCTCTTCCCTTATTCGTGCAAATATTAAATCTCTGTTTGCACGGTATTCAGCCCATAGAAGACACTAGTTGACTGCTTCTTCTTGATACTAGATGTTCCTAGTAACTCGTGATGCACAAGGTTTCTCCTCATATACTATTTTACCTTAGCTAGAGGTCCGTCGCCCCCCCTGAATTTCAATTTTTGGCTAGTTGATTCTCAATTAACGGAAGCATTCCCCGGTGTAACAGGCGCTAGTACAACTATTACACCGGGGAAGCAGCGCCTTGGTGTTTATCTTAGGGGCGTGTGCGGCCTAGAGCTACTGGCGCCTGATCTGGAGGTCGGCCGGGATTAAAGGGATGGCTTGGGGGCACTGCCAAGCACGGCGGTGGTGTGAGGTCGATGGGAGGGCGAGGCGGTGGAGGAACGGGTCTGGGCCGGTGGTCGCTGGCGGTTCGAGAAAGATCGTCAACAGTGACTGGCGGGAGGTAGACGAAGGCCATCTGCCCGTTCCTTATAGATCGGACGGTTCATTAAAAAAATCGACTGACCTATTTATTTTCAGTCGACTGTTATCTTAGATATGAGCACATGTGGTGGTGTGCTGGAGGAGTACCTGCATTTCTTGTGCTCATATATTACAAAATCATACGGAGTAGAATCTAATTTTGTTTGCCATGCAATGTTGTAGAGCTATCATATGTCTCCTGCCATTTATCTTTCAGCCACCTGTTGTCTGCTACTTTTACAGTGCACTAGTTCTGCACACACTTCACCCATACTCTCACTATTGTGTTTTTATGCAAGGGTATTTCAGAGTCTGCCGAAAGCGAAGGAAAAAAGAAAAGAGACAAGTCGTGCAAGCTTTCTACGCGGCTAGGCGCGGCACGTTACATTGCTTTAAAGGGTGCAGTGTTAGCAGATGGAGACGGTAAACGTTGCTCTGGAGTTGATGACCTCGCTCGCAATGAACCACCATCTCAGGTGCTTGCTTTAACTTCGCGGTGTCATATGTGGTTGCATGTTCCATATGGTGTCTAGCTTGTATTCGAAAGGCTGAAGTCGGTCTTTATTAAGATAAGGAAATATATTTTTTACATGAACCACCATCCCGTGAGCACCAGAAGACAAATAGCTAGTCAGGGCACTGGCCGAGCCAGTGACAGGCCCAGCAAAGACAGGCATCACCTGGAAGCCAACTAAAAAGCAGCGATGGTGGCGAAGCAGCCCGCCTCCCACCAGGCTCTCAGGTCCTAGATGATCATGTTCACCACTCCAGCCGGATGTCTAGCTTGTATTGCTTCCAATTTGGTTAAATTGCATCTGCTTAGCTAACACATTATACCTTTGAATATGACATGCATTTCTATTTTTGGTACATACTAGTACATCTGTGTATTAACCATGTTCTTACATCAAACAAATGTTCTTGTGTATCCCTCATCAATCACTTATGATGAGGCAGGCAGGCAAGGGGACTACTCCTCATTTAAAGAATGCAGCATCAGCCTCCCGACATGATTCTCAAGAAACAGAAATGCTAGATGAAGATAGTGAACGTAGCTCTGTAGTTGATTATAGCATTTCCCCTACACTAGCACCGCAGGTGCTTGCTCTAACTTGGCAGCGTGATATATGGTTGCATGTTGCATATGGTGTCTAGATTGTAATTCTTCCAATCTGGTTAAACTGCATGTGCTAGTCTGCTTAGCTTAATGCTCCTGTAAATGTGACATTATACCTGTTAATGTGACATGCCTTCCTGTATTTAGTACATAGTACATCTATCTATTAAGCATGTCCTTACATAAAACTATTGTTTTTTTGTATCCTGCATCAATCAATATGACGAGACACCTTTAGTATATGCAGTGCGATATTAGTTGCATCTTTCATATGATTTATAGCATGTGCTGCTTCTAATTTGTTGAAATTCCATTTATGATGGGACGCTTTTAACTTGGCAGAGTCATATTGGTTGCATCTTTCATGTGGTGTCTAGCTTGCATTGCTTCTTATTTGCTGGAATGGTTTCTGCTTAGTTTACACGAACAGTTGTGAACATGCCATGCCGTCCTGTTTTTCGTACATATTCCATCCTGTATCATGTGTTTGCCTTACATCAAAGTAGTAATTGTCAGTATCATGCATGAATGAGTTCTGAAGAGAGAATTTTATTGCTTTTTCTTGTCGGTTTTACTTGACAATTCAAAATCAATAAAGCGGAAGGAAGTTAGCAAGGCAGCGGATAAAGGTGCTCCTTCCAAACGGAGGGCCTCTATAGTTTCTACTCCTCCACACCCCCAAGATGATTTCCAAGACAACACATGCATAGACACTCAACAAAGTTGTGTTTATGATGAGCACGTCTCCCCTAGTGCAGCATCACTGGTGCTCCCTCTAACTTGGCACTGTTATATGTGGTTGCATGTTATGTGTGATGTCTAGCTTGTATTGCTTCTAATTTTGTTGAATTCCATCTGCTTACTTTACACATTATACTTGAATAAGACACGTGTTCCTGTTTCTAGAACATATAATATCTGTCTATCACACCATGTTCTTACATCAAATTACTACTGTTGTGTAACCTGCAACAATCACTTATCATAAGACACGTTTGACTTCGGAGTGTGATATAGGTTACATCTCACATTCTTTTCTAGCTTGTACTACTAATTTGTTGAAATGGCGCTTATGACGAGACAGTTTTAACTTGGTAGAGTGATATTCGTTGCATCTTTCATATGGTGTCTAGCTTTCATTGCTTCTAATTTGTTGAAATTCCTTCTCCTTAGTTTACACATCATAAGCTGTGAATATGCAATGCTGTGAATATGCAATGACACTAATGACGAGAGACCTCTAACATGGTAGTGTGATGTTGTTTGCATCTTGCATATGGTTTATTTCTTGTACTGCTTCACATTTGTTTAAACGCCATTTATGCTGAGACACTGTTAACTTGGCAGAGCGATATTTGTAGCATCTTTCATATGGTGTCTACCTTCCATTGCATTGCTTCTAATTTGGTGAAATGTCTTCTTCTTAGTTTACACATCATAGTTCTGGTTATCTCTTCCGTCCTGTTTTTCATACATATTACATCTTCCTATCATGTGGTTGTCTAACATCAAAGTTCAGTTCGTCTGCATCACACATCAATTTGTTCTGAAGATGATAGAGGCAAAGGTGTCCCGTCTTTCGATGAGATGATGGATATCGCTTTGGTGGCAGTCGACTTTGACGATCCGACTACGAACGTGCGAGGACGTCGCGCCTTAGCAATCGCTAAACCAACTCCGAGAGGTTATTGACCACGCCGAAGCACGATCAACCTGACCACGAGGGTCTGTTTCCTGCAAGCAAACGAAGAACAAGCAAGAAACTAAGATTGCAATCTGGATATTGTGAATATAAGATGAAAGCTTTATTGATCAAGGTGGGGTTCTGTGACGCCTTTGTCTGGTCGTTGAACACAAACGAAGTACGCGAAGTTGCAGCTATGGCGAACTTTTAATCTAAACAAAACCCAAAGTCTAAACGGTGCCCTAAGGGCTGTATATATGGAGGAAGAGAGAGGAATTTCGTGGCCCTTGGTGGAGGGGTCCGAAATCAACCCTATCTCTTGTTTCCCCACACATACGGACTCTAAAAATAGCCTATACTTATGTATTTCGAAATTACATGGGCCTGGCCTAATAAAAAGGTGACGCAGCACCTATAATAGCCTCGGGACGAAATTTATGAAGTGGCATCTTGTATATTTCGTCCAAGGCTTCATGCACCCATTATGGTGGCTTCAAAGTCCTGAAATCATCACTTGTAACTCCGTTCTTGTTCCCCTTGCGCATGGCATCATCTCCATGCTTGTTCTTGCTCCAACGTTCATCCTTCTCCAAGCTAGGCCCTTCATTTGTAAGCAAAACAAATGTATCCAATTTAGGCAGCATCATATTCTCATGAGCATTAGAATCATTACCAATAAACGAAAGTACCTGGTAATTTAGTTGGCGTGCACGAGCTCTAGTAATTGGTCCAGTATGTATAGCAGCAGGGGCTGTGGGTGTAACAATTGTATTGATGTCCTCATCAGAAGAACTAAATTGTTATTCGTTTTTCTTGTCGGCTTGACTTAACATGGCACAGAGAAAGAGGAAGAAACACAGAATGGTAGGGAATGAGAAGTGGATGAATCCTGCAGATTCTGCTGGTACTGATGATGCAATAGAAGGTGAAAGTCCAGCGGAAAATTCTACAAACACGGCATCCCATGCTACACGAGCTGCAAAAAAAAGCCAAACAGAAACAAATAGCTGCCACCAAACAAGCAGAGACAGCCCTAGTTCTTGCAACACCTACCACAGTACTACCAGCTGCACGACTTACTCGTGCGTCAACTGAGCTAGCAGCACGTTCCCAAGCTCCCTTGCCACCTGTGATGAGGACATGACTACCTTGGATATGACCAAAAATATTGCATATATGCATATTTGTCAGGTGATTTCTAGTGCAAACTATTCAATAATCTATTTATGTTATCCAGAACAAAAATACTTCACACACTTTTGTGTTTTGTCTAATTGCAGGTGTATGGGACATTTGTACAATCCACATATGAAGATAAGGAAGAAAGAGATGTTTATTTGCTGTCCAAAAAGTTCTCTCACGTCACTTTTGGCCCAAGAGAAGATAGAGTCCAAGTCTCTCACGTTCTGGATTCAGATTCGGACTGCACAGACACACCTGACTCAAAACGCACACAAGTTTTTCATACGGACTCCGAATTGGGTGATTCTTTTTTTGTTGGAAACTAGATTTCGTGCACTTTCCAACCCAATTGGAATCACCTTCAAATTCGTCCGGAGCGTTGAGTTGTGGACGAAACAATCTGATGCTGTAGCAGAATCCGAGTCAAACTACAAGTCCAAAGGTGTTACATCACCTCCACTTGGGCCCATTGGCCTTGTACGACCTAGATTTAGTTTTAGGCTGCCTTGGGACGTCCTCCCACCTCCTTGGCCGCCACCCCTTGCTCCTATATAAGTAGATCCATCTAGTAGCTTTTCCTGGGGATTTGTTTAGTTAAAAGTTAGCCATTGCAACTTCGTGTACTTCGTTTGTGTCCAACGACCAGACCAAGACCGCTTCCGGATCCCCACCATTATCAATACCTCATATATATTTGCAATATTCAGATTGCTTTATCATATTCTTGCTCGTTCTTCGATTGCTTGCAGGAATAGACCTTCGTGGTCAGGCTGACCGTGCTTCCGGCATCGTCAGTAACCTCAGGAGATTGGTTTAGCGATTGCTAAGGCGCATCGTCGTGCATGTTTGTAGTCGGATTGTCAAAGTCGTCTCCACCAAATCGATAGTTATCATCTCATCGAAAGATCGGGACCCTCGCCTCTATCAACCTGACACTACTTCCCAAGCACTCTTGACACAAGATGAGTTGGCAATATCAGATGAACCTTGTGAGCTTCAACAACAAGAAGGTAGTTGCTGGAGTCAAGTTACAGTTGCATGCTTCTTTATATGCAGTCTCATAGTTTGATGTACACTAACACTTCCTATGTTCGTTGTTGGACTAGCACCTAGGCGCAAGAGGAAACAAACATTAGGGATAATGCGTGATAGGTTAACTAAATCTAGAGGAGGAAGAATGGAGATCCATTTTGAGGCAGGTTTAAAAAGGCCACGTGATGCTACAGAGTCAGCCAAGTTAGTATCAGAGGCAGCGGTTGCCATCAGGTGTCATGTACGTATCCTCCCAACATGGATTCAATATAGGAATGACAAAGACGAAACCCAGTTCAACACCTTCCTTGACCATTTATCTGTAAGTATGGTTATGTATGGAAACTAGTAATATCATCTTGCTCTGTCCCATACTTTCTAGGTTGCTGATAATGAGACTCCCATAATTTTCAATAGATGAGGTTCAAGTTGGATAGCCAAGATGATGCAACCAGACAAGCTTGCACCCATGTTTTCAAGTCTGCTCTGCGACAGTATCGGTATAACTTGAGGAAAACTCACTTTGAAGGTAAGGCTAACAGTGAACTTTTCCAAACATCTCCAGTGGAAAATATATCGGATGAAGACTGGAGGGGCCCTGTTAAACACTGGTCTGATCCGAAGTATCAGGTACATTATATATATGTGTGATCAGATCACATGTTGAAGTCCTATTTATGCATGTGCCACACAAATCTATCTTCTTGTAGGTGAACTGTTCAAAGAACAAGGCCAACCGTACGAAAGTGAAATTCCAACAGACGACAGGATCTCGTAGCTATATTGCACACTGCGAGGCTCTTGTAATTAGCTGCTGTTTCACTCTTTTCACTGTACCATATTATCATATCTATATTGACTTGTTCGAAATGCAGAGGAAAGCCCGCAAGGACCAAAAAGTACCTGAACCAAATGCTGTGGAAATCTTCAAGGACTGTCACACCAGCAAGAAGAAGGGCATGACTACACCAGTCAAAGCCGCTGTTGTAAGTCCTTAATCCTCATGCCTTTTAACTACTACTTACTCTGACTTGTGCCTTGAACTGCATGGTTTGCAGCCAATGTCTATTACTCTTTTCAATTTTATACACAATTGTCTTAGCATATCATTGCACCTTATAAGGTTTAAAAGAGAGGAGTGATGTTCCTTTGATCTTGACCCGTAATCTAGTTCCATGCTGGACTTGCCCACACAACATTACAATTGCCTGTTTGTCTATTCTCAGTTGTTTTGTGATATGGATGATGTCATACTATGCTTACCGTATTATAAACTTCGTCTCTTTATCCTTAGCCCTCAATACAATGTGAAGAAATAGACAATACATTAGCGATGGTACATGGTCATATGTTTGGAACCTGGTTTTATTATGTACTTTGCAATAAAATACAACTAATATTTTACATGGGTTCACCAGAATAAGTTCTGTATATAGACCAAAGCTATTTTGTTTGGTTTTGCTGCCTCCTTAATATCTTCTGTTCTGGTACTACAAATGTAAAACCTCAACTTTTCAGCGAGCTATGGAAAAAATGGTGGAACCGCCACCTTCTAAAGGTGGCGAGGCAACTATAACCGCAATGTCAGCTCTTGCTGCAGTGGGTCAGGGCCTGTCCACTAACAGTGCCAAAAGCACGTTCCTGCGTAATACTGGGTTGGTTGTTAAGGCAATATCGTCCAAACTACCTCATGATCAAGATATGCAATCTCAAAGCAATGTTGTATCTGCGCTCCAGACACAAGTCCATTCCCTAACAGAGGCCCTTTGTGAAACAAGGAGAAACATTGCTCAATGTCGTCAAGATATGCATGGTTTTGAAACCAGACTATCTGACATTTGCTATGTTGTTCAGGAGCCTAGGGGAAATGAAGGCGAGGGTTATGGTGCTCCATCGGACAATACATCATGAAAACGTAACAGTCAGGTCAAATGAACCGAGATTCTGAACTTCTGGTGGTGCATTTATCTGCTAGACTGTTAAGTTTTATGCCAACCTTCCTTTTGTTATATAGTTGTAATTTGTTTTGGTGCGATACAAAATTTATTCTTAACATGCAGCCACCGGCTAAAGAAAACAGGAAGCCATTTTTGTATAGTGTAGGGTGTTCCCTATATTTGCACTGGTGGTGATCTTTGATGTCGAGTGGATGTAATCTGTGCAATCGCCTTAATAGCCTAGCGTTAGTTTCGGCTTTATTTATTTCCTAGTCTTCTTTTTCCCTGGTTTGCTAGTGGCCGCAACTACCATGGGCCACATCCGGGCCGTAGGATCCATGGGTCTCCTACGGGCCATCGATAAATGGGCCTATAATCGGTGGGCCTCGGGCTGTCGATAAATGGGCCTGTAATTGGTGGGCCTCGGGCCGTCGGACAAATGGGTCTACATGGGCCGTAATCGGGCGTAATTGGTATCGGCCCAGCATGGTAATGGGCCGTTAATAGGCCGTAGGACTGCAAAAGCTTAATTCTGTCATAGGCATAATGGGTCTTTAATGGGCCAGAATATAGGACGAACTGGCCAGAAACGGGCCGACTCTTGCCATGGGCCGAATTTGGCCCATTAGGGTAACATGCCAGTAACGGGCCGACTCTTGCCATGGGCCGAATTTGGCCCATTTAGGGAATATGCCAATAACGGGCCGACTCTTGCCATGGGCCGAATTTGGCCCATAGGGGAACATGCCAGTAACGGGCCAGAAGTAATCGAGGGCCGAAAAGGAGCCCAAGAACGTATGGGTCGTCAATAGGCCGAAAGCTAACACGGGCTGGAAATGGCCCATGTAAATCACGGGCCGTTAATGGGTACAAAGAAAATTACTGTTCATTATGGGCTAGAGTCACCGTGGGCCTGTAAAGGGCCGAATGATACGGAGGCCTCATATGGGCCGAAAGACGTCATGGGCCATACATGGGCCGAAAGTGAAATGGGCTGGTGTTATATTCGATGGCCCACATGACGTTGTTGGGCCGATTTCCTTTAGGGCCTAACGGGCCGTAAAATGGGCTATTTGCGAAGAGACCATTAACAGGCTTTTCATGGGCCAGCCCGTTAACTTTTAACCAAGTCAAACAGGCCGACTTTGTAAGCTAAATGGGCCAATGGTGGGCCGTGGCACGTGTCGACATATCATAGGCGCCTATCTGACCCACTGACGAGCTGACATGTGTTTCGTCCGGCCAATAAGAATTTTACACGTGGAAATTTCCCATTGGTCGGGGCTGTTAACGGGTTATCGGATCCAAAACCCGACCCAATAGCTTAACGGCGTTCTGTTACGGTGGATGCCACATGTCGGTCACCCTTGACGAAAGCACTTCTGTGACGCGCGATTTATCGTCATGGAAGTGGACACTTCCGTGATGATAATTTTGGTAATGTCATGGAACACTTCTACGACATTACAGGTATGACTATCTTGATTCTGTCATAAAATCGTCATGGATGTACATGCATGACAGAAAATGCGACCTACTGTGACAAACACGTATCATCACGGAAGTGTATTTTTTAGTGGATCTACACTACATATGCATCGTATCAATGAAATGGGTAGTATCTATGGACTGAACTACAGAATGCCAGAAGAGAAGGGGAAGGCCTAGCCTATCGAAGACTAGCATCTTCAAGAAGTTCCAAGCATCTTGCAGCAATCAGAAGAGTATAGAATAGCAGTTTATATTTAACAAACATGTTGTAGAAATAACGCCCACAGATCCTTCCCCGACTCCCTGCGGGAAAGCAATCTTGGAGCCACATATCCATTACATGCCTCAGCATTCAGTATCCAGTTCTAGTTGTATCGATCGGGATACAACTCCGAGCGTCCGTTACCGTGGACCCGGCTATTCGAATAGATAATACTTCCCTGTAGGGGGGCACCAACTTACCCAACACACTCGATCAACTCCGGCCGGACACACCATCAGGTCATGACCGACCTCGACCGATGAACACACTGCAGTCCTACCTAGGCTCAATAGAGAGGCCAGCACGCCGGTCTACATCCTAAGCGCGCAGGGGTCTTGGGCCCATCTCCCTTTGCACTCCTGCATGTTGCGTGGGCGGCCGGTGAGCAGACCTAGATACCTTCTTTAAAAGGTAGGTGCTGACGCAGTCCAACCCAGCGCGTGCCACTCCATCGCTAACGTCTGCTGAGCTTTTGGCTGATACATATGACGCAGAGTGCCCATACTTATTCCTGCGTGGTGGTTAGTGCGAAAAAGGCCAGAGGCCTACTCAGATCAAATATCCAAACCATTAGTGAATTAGGAGTGCGCGGTAATGAGTAGAGACTCACGATCGGTGTGACCCTGTCGCCCTATCTCGTGGACTTGCGGCACGGGCTAAGAATGCCCGACTACGCCACGTAGTTATCTCGTGGGCACCTTCCAGGTCAACCCGACTCCACATCACTCGCAAATATGCTCGCGCGGGTACCCCTAAGGGCCGAGCCGACTTTACTATCATGGTTATGTGGTAAAGCCATAGTAACCGTGTGTCCAAAACACCAAGGGGAACCCTGAGGAATCACCCTCAATGGAATTCCACATGTTGTAATCGTCAAGGTGAACCTAGGAGGAATCACCCTCAAGGTCCACTCTTGAGGAGTTGCACGATAGTGTCGTTATCGGGAGTGGTGAAGGAGGAATCACCCTCAATGACCACAACCGATGAACTAACCTACAAGGTTAACATCAGAAGTACTAACGAGGTATCACCGTCAGCACTCGATAATAACCCAGTAGTGTCGTACAACAAAGGGGGTGATGTGCGGTGTCGGGGCCTGGACGTCGATCACGCTGATCGAGTCATCAAACAAAAAGCGGGGCAACTGGGACAAGGTGGGTGGGGTCACTAATGGATCTCTAACCAACCTATACTAAGCAGTTTAGAATAAGTAGGTAAGGTATGAAAGCAGGTAACAAAAACAGGCTATGCATCAGAATAGGATCATATAAAAGCAATAGCAGTTCTAATGCAAGCATGAGAGGGAAATAAATGGGCGATATCGGAATGAACAAGGGGGGTTTGATTGTCTGGTTGCTCTGCGGCAAAGGCAGGGTCGTCAGTGGTGTCGTCGGTCTCCGGAGCTGCGTCGGTCTCGAGGTCTACGTCGATACCGGGATCTACCGAGATTGAAGAGGGGGAGGAAACAAATAAATACACAACAATCATATGCAACACAGAGTATGCTATGCTAACGTGCAGTGCAGGGTTGCCTAAAGATAGGTCTAAGTCATTTTAGTTATTCTAGGCTTAAGGTTGTATTTATTAACCGGTGTATAAGCACTATCCATCTACTAGAATCAGTCTAAAAGTTATGGGTTCACCTCCGTAGAGGGTTCTGACATGGAAACAGATGACACGATCAGATTCGTCTCGTCATTCTGAGCAACTTTCATGTAGAAAGTTCTTCGATGTGAGCTATCGGTTATTTTCTACAGATTTTAAAGCTTTAAACATTTTCTAGAATTATTTTTATTAACAAAAATTCATTATGACATCAACATGACATGTGGATGACGTCAGTAGTCAACAAACTCGCTGACCAGGGTCAAACCTGACCTATGGGCCCAGTGGGACCCACTGGTGAGTGATAGTGGCTTTAACCGAGGATTAACTAATCTAATTAAACTAATTAGGGGGTGTGGGCCTCATATGTCAGAGAGTGTTTAGTTTAAACCTATTAGATTTTAATTAAAATAGTTTAATTAGACTAATTATAAACAGGGGCCCACATGTCAGTGGCTGGGGCTGCCCAGTCAGCATGTTGACTGGGTCAACCCAGTCAACGGGGCCCCCCAGGGCCCACTGGTCAGCGACCCAGGGGCGGGGCCCACCGAGCCACGTCGGCGTCGGCGCTGGAGCAGTGCTGGCGAGCTAAAACATGGCGGCGCAGCAACGGGACTTGTCGGAAATCACCGTACGACGACCAAAATGACGGCGGATGGTCCCGTTTGAACAGGGACGTCATCCCGCGTCGATCTGCAGCACTAGCACGAGCAAAAACAGGCGGAGCCGAGCGCTAAGTCGTCGCCGGCAGATGTTGGAATCAGGCGTCAACGGATCCAGCGCTGACGACATGGGGAGGCACGCTAGAGGTCGCGTTGGACTCGCACGAGCTCCAGGAGCTCGATGCTAGACTCGGCTACGCGTGACCGTAACAGAGGCCACGACGGCGAGCTCGTCGGCGGCAGCGGTTTCGGGCGCAAGCAAAGCGATGGCTATGGTGCGAGCTAGAGGATCTAGAGGTCAGAGGAGGGAGGCGGCTCACCTAGCGGCTCACATGGAGGCCCTTGGCAGGTTAGTAGCAGCAGAGGGCGTCACCGGAGCCCGAGAAGAGCGGTAGCGATCGGAGATGAGGATGATAGGGATCCGGTGCTTCGGTGCGTCCCAGCTCCAGCTGAGGTCGCCGGACAACGAGGAAGACGGTGGCGGAGATGACGAACACGTTGGTGAGGTGAACAAGGCTCTATGGTCACGGGAACGAGGGAGGCACGGCGGCGATGGCGCTCGGTGGCGATGGGGAACGAGGGATAATAGGCGAGGAGCGAGCGAGGGGGAGAGCGACCGAGATGGAGAGGGGAGTGGGTGTAGGTAGGTGGGGGGACTCGAGGAGCCGGAGGGGGGGGGGTGCTCTTATCCACCCGCGGCGTTGTCGAAGTGGTGGTCGGGCGGCGACAAGGCCCTGTAGCGGCATGCACCGGGGGAACAGTAGGGAGATGAGGTGATCGGGAGGCAGGTGGGCCAGGCCAGCTTGGCATGTCCCTGTGGCCTTAGGCCCAGGAAAAGGAGGGGGGATTTTCCCTTTCTTTTTATTTCTTTTGTTTTTCTTTTTCCAGCAACTTTTGCATTTTCTTTTAGCCACAATTGACTTTGCAAAAATATGCCACTAGCCAAAACAATTTCAAATAATTATTGTGCACTGCCACAAAAAGATTGTGAGGCTTTTGGAATAGTTTGCAATTTTTATAAATTAAAAAGGCATTTAATTTATCGCTTAGGTCACTATTTTAAGTAGTTTAGGCTACTTAAACATTTTGCAAAAATGTTGGTTCACCACCAATATTAGTTATGGATTATTTGGCACATGATAAACATTTTAGTTTTCATGTTTGAGCAATTTTGAATTTCACTCAAAATTTGAAATTTAATTCAACTGGAATTTGAAAGAGATAGGAGACAATGATGACCAAACATTTGTTTAGAAAAATGATTAACTTAACCCAGGGGTTACTGTAGCATCATTACATAGTGGTATTACAACTCTCCTCCTCTAAAAGAAATTCTCGTCTCGAGAATTAAGAGGTAGAAGGGAAAAGATCGGGGTATTCAGCACAGAGGTTATCCTTGTGTTCCCAAGTGGCTTCATCTTTCGTATGATTTGACCATTGCACCTTGAGGAACTTGGTAACCTTCTAGCGGGTTCAGCTTTAACTTCTTCAAGAATGTGGATCGGATGCTCTTTATAAGTGAGATCATCTTGCACTTCAATCAGCTCCGAATCCACTTCACGTTCCGAATCTTTGAAGCATTGATGAAGTTGCGACACGTGGAAGACGTCATGGACGTGAGAGAACTGAGGTGGCAACTCCAGTTGATAAGCCACCAGTCCACGATGGGCGAGAATGCGGAAATGACCAATGTAGTTTGGAGCTATCTTGCCCTTGACTTCGAACTGATGAGTGCCTCTCAAAGGAGTGACACGTAGATAAGCTTGTTCACCAGGTTGATAAGTTGAACCCTAATGTTTCCGGTCATAGTTGCACTTTTGGTGGGACTCGGCCGCCTTGAGATTATCCCAGACAATGCGAACCTGCTCTTCAACTTGTTGAATAATATCTGGACCAATGAGTGTCCGTTCCCCAGTTTCTGACCAATTCAGAGGGGTTCGACACTTACGTCCACATAGCACTTCGAAGGGTGCCATCTTCAAGTTGGCTTGATAGCTGTTGTTACAAGAGAACGCCACATAAGGGAGTGATTCTTCCCACTTATTGCCGAAATAAATAACACAAGCTCGAAGCATGTCTTCCAGAATTTGGTTGACTCGCTCGACTTGGCCTTGGGATTGGGGATGATAAGCAGTGCTCCAGGTAATATGAGTTCCCATTGCCTCTTGGAAACTATCCGAGAACTTTGAATTTAATATACTACCACAGTCTGAACTGATCTCCTTCGGAACGCCATGGAGTGACACAATTATGGAGATATACAAGCTTGCTAATTGAGTAGTAGTGATTGTCTCCTTGACTGGCAGAAAGTGAGCAACCTTCGAGAATTGGTCGATGACGACAAAGATAGAATCATTACCTTTCTGAGACTTGGGAAGGCCTGTGGCGAAATCCATTTGGATCTTATCCCACTTCCATTCAGGAATAGGGAGAGGTTGCAGAAGTCCAACCGGTTTTCGATGTTCTGCTTTGACGCGACAACAAATGTCACATTCTTCGATATATCGAGCAATGTCTTGCTTCATCTTAGACCACCAATACTTCTGAACGATGTCTAGATACATCTTGGTACTTCCCAGATGAATAGAGATAGGGGTGTCATGCGCTTCTTTCATCACCTTCTCTATCATAAGCTCAAACCAGTGAATCACAATGCGATTCCTGAAGTACAAGGTCCCATCTTCACCAAGTGAAAAATTTCTGGATTTCTTTAAGGCAAGATCCTTTTTCATCAGATCAGTGTGAGCATATTTGGCTTGCGCAGACTTAATAGCTTTGAGAAGGATTGGTTCCAGGACATGGTTATTCAGAGAACCCTGTGGAACTAGTTGGAGGTTCAACTTACAAAGTTCTTCATAAAGGTGGGGTTGAGCTTTATGAACCATGTGGTTATTGCAATAATACTTGCGGCTCAGGGCACCAGCCATGACATTAGCCTTGCCAGGTGTATAAGATATACCGCAGTTGTAGTCAGCAATAGCTTCCATCCATCACTGTTGACGGAGGTTCAGATCTGGTTGAGTAAACAGGTACTTCAGACTTTGATGATCGGTGAAGATCTCACAATGATTACCGAGAAGGTACTGTCGCCATAACTTCAGTGCATAGATAACTATAGCAAGCTCAAGGTCATGAACTGGGTAGTTTTCTTCGTGAGGACACACTTGACGGGAGGCATAAGCAATCACTCTGCGCTCTTGCATTAGGACACAGCCTAATCCTTGACGTGAAGCATCGCAATAGATGACAAAATCCTTGCGAGAATCAGGGGGAGCAAGCACTAGGGCAGATGTCAGCTTGTCCTTGAGTGACTGGAAACTTTCCTGACATTTGTCTGTGCAATCGAACTTAACACCCTTGTGAAGCAGATTAGTCAGGGGCTTGGCGATCTTGGAGAAGTTCTCGACGAAACGGCGACAATAGCTGGCAAGTCCGAGAAAGCTTCTGACTAGCTTGACAGTCTTCGGAGGGGTCCAGTCAAGAATAGCCTGAACTCACTCTAGGTTGACGGCAATACCATCCTTGGAGATCACATGACCAAGGTAGGTTACTTTGGGTAGCCAGAATTCACACTTAGAATACTTGGCATATACGTGATGCTCTTGAAGCTTTTCTAGAACAAGACGAAGATGTTCATCATGTTCTTCTTTATTCTTGGAATAAACAAGGACATCATCTAGATAAACCACGACAAACTTGTTGAGGTATTCCATGAATATATAGTTCATCAGACGAGAGAATGTAGCCGGAGCATTGGTTAAGCCGAAAGACATAACGGTGTACTCGTAAGAACCATAACGAGTGACGAATGCGGTCTTGGGAATATCCTCTTCACGGACATGGATCTGGTGATTACCCAACCTCAGGTCGAGTTTAGCAAATACGGAGGAACCAGCCATTTGATCATACAGATCATTGATCTGAGGGAGGGGATACTTGTTCTGAATAGTAGCTTGGTTAATAGGACGATAGTCTTGGACCAAATGATTTGTTCCATCATTCTTCTTCACAAAGAGAGAAGGTGCTCCCCAAGCAGAGGAACTTGGATGAATGAAACCACTACGAAGAGATTTGTTGATTTCCTCCTTAAGCTCAAGGAGTTCATGAGGTGGCATCTTGTAGGGTCGTTTGGCGATAGGAACGGTGTCTGGTTTCAAATCAATGACAAACTTGACAACCTGAGAAGGGGGTATTCCTGGAAGTTCTTCTGGAAAAATGTCTAGGAAGTCACGAACGACTGGAATCTTCTCAATTCCCTCTAGAGGTGTTGCGTTCAACGTATTCAAGGCATAAAGCTGTGCCTCAATGGTTTGAACAATCTGAGCATGGTAGCTTACTATCTCATTGGAAGGATGTAGGAGATGAACAACTTTGGTGGGGCAAACGATAGAGGCAATATGTGCTTTCAACCATTCCATTCCTAGAATGAGGTCAATATTGGAAGACTCCAGAATAATGGGAGAAACATGGAATTCTAGCCCTTCAATTTCAACGGGGATGTCGCGACTAATCATGGTGGTCCGACACTGGCCCGCAGGGGTGCGTACCACTATCGAAGTGTTCATGGGCTCGCATCGAATGTCCCATGAGTATGCAAAATTTTCTAACATGAATGAATTCTATGCTCCTGAATCGAATAAAACAGAGGCCATTACGGAATTAACGAGAAGAGTACCCATCACAGTAGCACGCTGGTCTTGAGCTTCATGCAGATCAACATGGTTAGCCTGACCATGACCATAAGGTCTGGCATTGTTGTTGTGGGGCTGGTAGTTTCCACAGGCATTAGAAGGCAGAGCCAGCTGATTCCGATTCTGAGGGCAATTCCTGGAACAGTGACCTGGAAGGCCACACTTGAAGCACAGACCATCATTGGGGTTGGAAGCAGGAGCTCGGGGTGGTGTAGTCCGAAGAGGCTGCCTCGGCGGTGGAGGAGGCAGACGAGGTGCAGTATAGGACTGTCTTGGTGTAGGTGCAGTTGGAAGATACATGCTATGGGGAATCCATATCTGATGCTTCTGCACTGACGGGCCCGAAGATGAGCCAACATCACGGTTGCGTCTGAGGGATCCCTGATGTTCCTGCAGACTAGTCTCAACCTGAATAGCCTTGTTCACCAAACTTTTCCTGTCTGCGAGCATCAGTTGCAATGTCTTCTTCAGCATAACGTGACAAGTCCAGAAAATTCCCGCTAATAAGCATCAACTGTCTTGTTGCCTTGGGTGAGGTTACGGAACTCATGCTTCTTCCTGTCCATGATTCCCTGAGGAATGAAGCGGGCACGGAAGGCAGCTTGAAAATCAGGTCAAGTGATGACCATTCCAATAGGTAGGGTACGCATGTGGCTGTCCCACCATTGAGAAGCAGGGCCCTTGAGGAAGAAGGATGCAAAGGTGACATACCTGGAAGGGGCAACACTAGCAGACTCCATTTCATATGTGATGTCACGGAGCTAGTCATCAGCATCAAGGGGCTGAGTTGAGCTGCGGTAGATGGTCGGGTTGAGGCGCATGAAGTCTTGCAGAGTTACTGGGGTTGGCTGCTGATTCAGATTCGGATGAGGGAACTGAGCCATCATTCCTTCCATGAACTGGTGATTCAGCTCAAACTGTTGTATCATTCCGGCCAAGAATGCGAGCGGTGGTGGATCGTTGGCATCACGACCACGACCATTGGGTCTAACCATCCTGCTAACAGGTAACATGGGTAGTTCAGCATCGAGCATTTGTAAAGATAAAGGATCATTCATGATGAAACATGCATAATGAAAGCGGTACGATGGATACCACATAGTAGTCAACACGACAGTGTGTGTACTATTCAAGATACTATTCTAAGGAATAACTATGGCTTATCCAACTTTGGGATGAATGTGGTCACGGGATCCTAATGTTAGAGTTAGTGAATTCGTTTAACATGAATCGAAGAGAGATCAGGGTCCCAGAATATAGACAAGGAGTAAAAGATCCTAATACCGCCCAATGGCAGCGTGGGCCCATAAGCCGCACAACCATGTTAGCAAAAGTTTTTCAGTGACTAGACCCAACTTCGGCCAAGGAGTTGGAAAGGGGGCTACCTACAGGCAGTCGGCTCTCATACCAACTTGTGACGCCCCCAATTCAATCATACACTAATCATACACACAAATGTGTACGATCAAGATCAGGGACACACAGGAAGATATCACAACACAACTCTAGACACAAATTAAAATAATACAAGCTTTATATTACAAGCTAGGGGCCTCGAGGGCTCGAATACATAATCTCGAATACAAACGAGTCAGCGGAAGCAACAATATCTGAGTACATACATAAGTTAGACAAGTTTTCCTTAAGAAGGCTAGCACAAAAGCAACATCGATCGAAAAGGCAAGGCCTCCTTCCAGGGAGCCTCCTGACTACTCCTGGTCGTCGGCAGCCTCCACATAGTAGTAGGCACCCTTGGTGTAGTAGTAGTAGTCATCGTCGAAGGTGGCGTCTGGCTCATGGGATCCACCATATGGTTGCAGCATCCGAGAAGAATGGAAAGAGGTGGAAAAAAAGGGAGCAACGCAACCGTGAGTACTCATCCAAAGTACTCGCAAGCAAGGATCTACACTACATATGCATCGGTATCAATGAAATGGGTAGTATCTGTGGACTGATGTGACGCCCCCAATTCAATCGTACACTAATCATGCACGCAAATGTGTACGATCAAGATCAGGGACTCACGGGAAGATATCACAACACAACTCTACAAATAAAATAAGTCATACAAGCATCATAATACAAGCCAGGGGCCTCGAGGGCTCGAATACAAGTGCTCGATCATAGACGAGTCAGCGGAAGCAACAATATCTGAGTACAGACATAAGTTAAACAAGTTGCCATAAGATGGCTAGCACAAACTGGGATACAGATCGAAAGAGGCGCAGGCCTCCTGCCTGGGATCCTCCTAACTACTCCTGGTCGTCGTCAGCGGGCTGCACGTAGTAGTAGGCACCTCCGGTGTAGTAGGGGGTCGTCGTCGATGGTGGCGTCTGGCTCCAGGGCTCCAGCATCTGGTTGCGACAACCAGGTAGAAGGGAAAGGGGGAAAAGAGGGAGAAAAGCAACCGTGAGTACTCATCCAAAGTACTCGCAAGCAAGGAGCTACACTACATATGCATGGGTATATGTGTAAGGAGGCCATATCAGTGGACTGAACTGCAGAATGCCAGAATAAGAGGGGGATAGCTAATCCTGTCGAAGACTACGCTTCTGGCAGCCTCCGCCTTACAGCATGTAGAAGAGGGTAGATTGAAGTCCTCCAAGTAGCATCTCCAAATAGCATCTCCAAGTAGCATCTCGAGTAGCATAATCCTACCCGGCGATCCTCCCCTCGTCGCCCTGTGGAAAAGCGATCACCGGGTTGTCTGTGGAACTTGGAAGGGTGTGTTTTATTAAGTATCCGGTTCTAGTTGTCATAAGGTCAAGGTACAACTCCAAGTCGTCCTGTTACCGAAGATCACGACTATTCGAATAGATTAACTTCCCTGCAGGATTGCACCACATTCCCCAACACGCTTGATCCCATTTGGCCGGACACACTTTCCTGGGTCATGCCCGACCGCGGAAGATCAACACGTCGCAGCCCCACCTAGACAAAACAGAGAGGCCAGCACGCCGGTCTAAACCTAAGCGCACAGGGGTCTGGGCCCATCGCCCATAGCACACCTGCACGTTGCGTGGGCGGCCGGAAGCAGAACTAGCCCCCTTAATACAAGAGCAGGCTTACGTTCCAATCCAGCGCGCGCCGCTCTGTCGCTGACGTCTGAAGTGCTTCGGCTGATACCACGACGTCGGGATACCCATAACTACTCCCGCGTAGATGGTTAGTGCGTATAGGCTCGTAGCCAACTCAGATCAAATACCAAGATCTCGTTAAGCGTGTTAAGTATCCGCGAACGCCGAACAGGGCCAGGCCCACCTGTCTCCTAGGTGGTCTCAACCTGCCCTGTCGCTCCGCCACAAAGTAACAGTCGGGGGCCGTCGGGAACCCAGGCCCACCTCTACCGGGATGGAGCCACCTGCCCCTTCAGCCTCCATCTCCGAACAGTATCACAGGTAATGTAACTGTGTAAAGTATATAGTATATGCCCGTGATCACCTCCCGAAGTGATCACGGCCCAGTAGTATAGCCTGGCAGACGGACAAGAGTGTAGGGTCACTAATGGAACACTAGCATCCTATACTAAGCATTTAGGATTGCGGGTAAGGTATCAATGACTGTAGCAACAATGACAGGCTATGCATCAGAATAGGATTAACGGAAAGCAGTAACATGCTACACTACTCTAATGCAAGCAGTATAGAGAAGAGTAGGCGATATCTGGTGATCAAAGGGGGGGGCTTGCCTGGTTGCTCTGGCAAGAGAGAGGGGTCGTCAACTCCGTAGTCGAACTGGGGCGTCAGCATCGTCACGGGGTCTACCGAAGAGAAGAGGGGGGAGAAACAGTAAATACATAGCAAGCAAGTGCATAACAGGATAACAGGCAGAGCTAGACGTGTTCTAACACGGTAGGAGGTGATACCGGTGAAGGGGGGAAGCATCCGGGAAGTATTCCCAGGGTTCCGTGTTTTCGGGCAGAGGAGCCGAAGGGGGGAAAGTTGCGAGTTCGATAGGTTAGGGGGGTGTGGCGGACGAACGGGTTGCGTATCCGGAACCGTCTCTTCGTTTTGAGCAACTTTCATGTTGAAAATATTTTAATCCGAGTTACGGATTAAAAGATATGATTTTCTAAAGATTTTATTAATTTCTGGAATTTATTTAATTATTTAATTAATTCGGAAAACAGATTAATGACATCAGCATGATGTCATGCTGACATCAGCAGTCAACAGAGTTGACTTGGTCAACCTGACATGTGGGTCCAGTGGGACCCACCTGTCATTCTCTGTTTAGTCTAATTACAGATTAGTTAATTTAGTTAGTGATTAGGTTAATCTAATCAAGATTAATTAACTTAATTAATTAATTAATTAATTAATTAATATTTTAATTATTTTAGTTATTGTTTATTTATTTATTTAATATATTTATTTATTTATTTATTTTAATTCCTTTTTCT
>NC_057810.1:331187334-331194205 GCF_018294505.1 Triticum aestivum
TAATTACCTATGTAATATTTGGCACTAACCGAACATTTTTGTTTTGATGTTTGAAATTTTTTGATGTTTGACAATATTTAAATTTTTAATTTAAAAAGTTTCGAACCGTCGCGAGATTAGCAACTGTAAATGAGGTGACGTGGCATCATTAGCAGAGGCTCACTGTAGCTTAAATACCCGGGCATCACAATTCTCCTCCACTACAAGAAATCTCGTCCCGAGATTTTAGAGGGGAGTAAGGGGGGGGGGGGAGTTCTGGTTATTCTAATGGATCTTCTTGAAGAAGTTAATTCCTTTCGTTGATGCCTCCAATTATTTATTCCAAAGCATCATGAGGAAGTTGTCGTCCTTTCTTCAGGGAGCTCCATCGTACTTACGAATAGGTAAGGGGCAGCTCTACAATGATAGGATGTTATAAGGGAAATTCATCTGGGGGTATCCCAAGAATGAACATATGAGTATCTCTCGAGTTGAACAAATGACACACATCGGGAGCAAAGTAAGACGGTGTAATAAGAAGTTTCAAGCGGATAGGCAATCATTCATTGCCTGAAGCAGAGTGTGAAAGGGGTTCAGAGCAACGGGAATAAGTATTGTGTCCGATACCAGAATAGATCAACAGGCAAGTGGCCCGTGAATTACATACAAAGTCAAGCACGAGGAATAACTTTGACATCAGGTTGTACAGGAGAGTCAGGTTTCGATCCTGTGGAACTGTGGGTTATGGGCCCACCATGTGGGTTAAAAGTAGGAAGGCGGTGATGTCTTGCACGATCATGCAAGTAAGGCATGTCAGAGGTTAGCCTGTCAGTCATATGTCAGCAACTACATCGGTACCAAGGCGAGGGACAAGGAGAACCATTTCCCTGCTCGTTGAAACGAGGCGGGCCAGTAGGCAAAGTTCTCGTCCATCGGTGATTACTGAAATGTCATCAACAATAGTAACAGGGTCTTATTGACAGAGCGGTACCACGAGGTGTTTACATAAGCAGGAGAATATTACTGCTTAGGTCATATAGATCACAAGAAAGGTTAAATCAAGCAATGGAAAGGAAAATATGATTATCAGATTAAACAGAACAATGGAAAGGAAAATGTGTTAAACACATATTTCAGGGGTATATCCTTCCCAAGGACAAGCAGAGCATGGTATGCATGAAAGGATATAATGTAGAAAACCCTTTTGGTAAGGGAGAGAATTTTTATGACATTACCCATACAACGGTGTTTGGATAATTGAGCAAGAAACATTTAGCATTGGGCTTCAAATGTTCTTGTTGAAAATCAGAGTATCACAGACATGCTTCGAGATAGCATTTGACGTGGTCACTGGGTAAAGATCAAACTTTGGATACTCAAAGGATCCATCAGGAATAGCTTGTAGAATAAGTCTTACAATTTCCCCATGGATGAACGGATAACCTTGCTGAAAAGGAATCTATAATGATAGGTCCTCCAGCCGGGGGGGGGGGTTCTAGGCATGACATCATGTTACCGGGTCATCGAAGGATCAACATCATAACTCTTGGAAAATGTCCCAACCATCATATCCGACCAAGATTCAGATCCGATTGGTGTCATGATACCTCAGACTCAGGATGTCCGAGAAGAAAAGCTGCGGCACATATCGACGAAATGACATTGTAAGATTCTCAGGAAATGAACTATGGGAGCGGGTTCCTGAAACAATAGTTCATCATTAAACCAAGGAGAGGATGAGGAGGTGACTGATGGACTCAGTGATAACTCATCGAGGTATCCAAAAGATGGATCTCCACAATTATGTGGATAAGGAGATAACATTTGTCAGATCAAATGATATAATGGGATATGCTCGAGGAAAACATACATAATTAAACATTGGTTGAACGGTGCACCCGAAATATGGGTTGGGTTGCACGGCCAATGTTAGAATGGTGATTCAATTAGCGAAGGACTTAGAATGAACTATCGCCCATTCACTTCAAAGAAATAGGGTTGCTAGAAGGAAAGAATCCAAACAACACCGTTCACTTGTTGGAATTAACACGGCGACCAAGAAAGAATGGTGATGGTGAGAAGTATTTCTATGTCAAGAATTCTCAAGAGGTGGAACAAATCTCAGAACATTCTTGACATAAAGGATGGTAATACTCCAAGGTAAAGAAGAACAATTGCTGGATAGCAAGGAACTCAAGGTATAACACCAAACATGAACAAGCTTGTGTTGGTGGGAGGGCAATAAAGTGGTCGATGATAATACAATTCATCGAGGGCAAGGATGGTATGTCTCATCATGAATTCAATTGATATCCTGGATGAGCTCAGAATGTTGATGATCATGACACCTTTGTCGCGAGAGTTCATGAAGATGTAATCGATCGGTAACGACATCAAGTCAAGTAATGATGAAGTGAAAGGTTATTGGAACCAAGGGTATGACACAAACTCGAAACCAAGCTTGTTGTTCAAGGCGAAATGATATGACGATGAGGATCGACGTAAGGTTAGTTCATCGTCGAAAATTGGTGCTCCGAGAATAAGGACCAGGTAGCACAGTTAGAATCATCAGGACAATGATATAGCCAAACAGGCTAGGAATGGCGTGATCGGGTACAAACTCGTACTTATAGAAGCTTACTAAAGAGTTGTTGAACCGAAGAGCGGACTCGGTTTAGTTATCGGTGTCTTTGAGTGTTCAATAACTCAGAGCCCGCGAAAAATTGAAATCGGTGGGAAGGTAGCACTTGATGAATAACTCATAAAAAGTTATGCAGTTCCATGATAATCTCGAGATACCAGGGGGGTAATACTTGACACACGATCAAAGTAAAGGTTGGATTGGTGTATTGATCCATAGAAGACAATTGTTTTAACTTGTCCGAGAAATGAGATCAAAGAAGAACAATCATGGTCGGAACCACGGTTGCAAGGGATCAATTCACAGATACCATAGGTTAGTTATCAAGGAAATAGTTATTGTTACAAGAAGCTTTCATGATAGGATATATATCGCGTCCATGGGCATGAACACAAGTTCAAGGTCGACTCCCACTTCTCCAATGCATAACCTTTCATTCACTTCTCATGTTCGATGAAGTTGTAGTGTTGAAATTTTGTCTGGTGAAGCACCAGAAGGGTATGACTCGTGAAAACTTTCGGGTTCACACGGTTTAGAGAAGGCATATGTTCAACCCATAGGGGCTTCTTAGAAACATATACCACAAGTTTCAAGAGTAAATAACACAAACTCGATGGCAGAGCATGGTTGAGAAAAGCAGAGGATACAATTTATCAAAGGCATTATGTATCCGAGGAAAGGCTCACAAGGTTATTGAATATGAAGGGCGTTGTCAGATAAATCCAACAAAGGACTTGATGGTCCACAAGGGATCTGATACGAGTATTGTTACTCAACTAGAGGAAGAAGAATGCAAGGAGATCAGATTATAGAAACAACTGACTAACTCAATTGTCAAAGGCAAAGGAATTATGATTTCCAAATCAAGGGATCAAAAGCAATGCTCTGATTAGGGATGGATAAGTTGAATAGCCTTAGGGTACAACCAACGACAATTGGATTGGTCGAGAACCAACTCCAGTTAAAAGAATGGAAGCTCAGCCGGAAAGGTAATTTATAAGGATCAATGATGATTGCGTGTATTCGCAAACATATTGAGTCAACAGACTCAAAATGATAATGACAATGAATGTCATTAAGACTACGAGACTTATGGGATTAACCATAATGCAAACAAGCAAGAATTTCAAGAGCCAAAGGCTCCAGAGGGTTTTCAGAAGATCGAATATTATTTTGAAGACTTTTGTGAAACACAAGAACAACTGGGGATGAGCGGATACTCGGCAAGCGCGAGTAATTATCCGTAGGGGTATTCATGCAGCAAGGAACTGCAGGGCAGTAAGCGTAAAGAATTCTCGGAATATCGAAGAGTATTTCAGGACATCTTGTAATAACAAGAGCAACTGGGGATGACAATATGAACGATACGTGTAAGTAGTTATCCAGAGGGATTTATCGATGGAAGTGAATTGCAAAAGCGATGGCACATAGTCTCGAGAGCACATCGTAGAGTATCTTCGGAATCTTCTGGTGCAGCAGGCGGTCATCGGTAACAAGTGGCTCTCCGGGAGAAAGTACTTGCGAGAACCTAAAGTTAGTTTTGTTTTTAGCGAAATCATTTAACCCGAATAGAAGAGAGCTCAGAGTCCCAGAGTAAAGGTCGAGGAGTAAAAGATCCTAGTACCACCCAATGGCGACGTGGGCCCGTAAGGCACACAACCAAGTAAGTAAAAGTTTTGCAATGTCTAGACTCGACTTCGGCCAAGAAGTGTGAAAGGGGGATTCCTACAGGCAGTCGGCTCTGATACCAACTTGTGACGCCCCCGATTCAATCGTACACTAATCATGCACGCAAATGTGTACGATCAAGATCAGGGACTCACGGGAAGATATCACAACACAACTCTACAAATAAAATAAGTCATACAAGCATCATAATACAAGCCAGGGGCCTCGAGGGCTCGAATACAAGTGCTCGATCATAGACAAGTCAGCGGAAGCAACAATATCTGAGTACAGACATAAGTTAAACAAGTTGCCATAAGATGGCTAGCACAAACTGGGATACAGATCGAAAGAGGCGCAGGCCTCCTGCCTGGGATCCTCCTAACTACTCCTGGTCGTCGTCAGCGGGCTGCACGTAGTAGTAGGCACCTCCGGTGTAGTAGGGGGTCGTCGTCGATGGTGGCGTCTAGCTCCAGGGCTCCAGCATCTCGTTGCGACAACCAGGTAGAAGGGAAAGGGGGAAAAGAGGGAGAAAAGCAACCGTGAGTACTCATCCAAAGTACTCGCAAGCAAGGAGCTACACTACATATGCACGGGTATATGTGTAAGGAGGCCATATCAGTGGACTGAACTGCAGAATGCCAGAATAAGAGGGGGATAGCTAATCCTGTCGAAGACTACGCTTCTGGCAGCCTCCGCCTTACAGCATGTAGAAGAGGGTAGATTGAAGTCCTCCAAGTAGCATCTCCAAGTAGCATCTCCAAATAGCATCTCCAAGTAGCATCTCGAGTAGCATAATCCTACCCGGCGATCCTCCCCTCGTCGCCCTGTGGAAAAGCGATCACCGGGTTGTCTGTGGAACTTGGAAGGGTGTGTTTTATTAAGTATCCGGTTCTAGTTGTCATAAGGTCAAGGTACAACTTCAAGTCGTCCTGTTACCGAAGATCACGGCTATTCGAATAGATTAACTTCCCTGCAGGGGTGCACCACATTCCCCAACACGCTTGATCCCATTTGGCCGGACACACTTTCCTGGGTCATGCCCGGCCGCGGAAGATCAACACGTCGCAGCCCCACCTAGACAAAACAGAGAGGCCAGCACGCCGGTCTAAACCTAAGCGCACAGGGGTCTGGGCCCATCGCCCATAGCACACCTGCACGTTGCGTGGGCGGCCGGAAGCAGAACTAGCCCCCTTAATACAAGAGCAGGCTTACGTTCCAATCCGGCGCGCGCCGCTCCGTCGCTGACGTCTGAAGTGCTTCGGCTGATACCACGACGTCGGGATACCCATAACTACTCCCGCGTAGATGGTTAGTGCGTATAGGCTCGTAGCCAACTCAGATCAAATACCAAGATCTCGTTAAGCGTGTTAAGTATCCGCGAACGCCGAACAGGGCCAGGCCCACCTATCTCCTAGGTGGTCTCAACCTGCCCTGTCGCTCCGCCACAAAGTAACAGTCGGGGGCCGTCGGGAACCCAGGCCCACCTCTACCGGGATGGAGCCACCTGCCCCTTCAGCCCCCATCTCCGAACAGTATCACAGGTAATGTAACTGTGTAAAGTATATAGTATATGCCCGTGATCACCTCCCGAAGTGATCACGGCCCAGTAGTATAGCCTGGCAGACGGACAAGAGTGTAGGGTCACTAATGGAACACTAGCATCCTATACTAAGCATTTAGGATTGCGGGTAAGGTATCAATGACTGTAGCAACAATGACAGGCTATGCATCAGAATAGGATTAACGGAAAGCAGTAACATGCTACACTACTCTAATGCAAGCAGTATAGAGAAGAGTAGGCGATATCTGGTGATCAAAGGGGGGGGCTTGCCTGGTTGCTCTGGCAAGAGAGAGGGGTCGTCAACTCCGTAGTCGAACTGGGGCGTCAGCATCGTCACGGGGTCTACCGAAGAGAAGAGGGGGGAGAAACAGTAAATACATAGCGAGCAAGTGCATAACAGGATAACAGGCAGAGCTAGACGTGTTCTAACACGGTAGGAGGTGATACCGGTGAAGGGGGGAAGCATCCGGGAAGTATTCCCGGGGTTCCGTGTTTTCGGGCAGAGGAGCCGGAGGGGGGAAAGTTGCGAGTTCGATAGGTTAGGGGGGTGTGGCGGACGAACGGGTTGCGTATCCAGAACCGTCTCTTCGTTTTGAGCAACTTTCATGTTGAAAATATTTTAATCCGAGTTACGGATTAAAAGATATGATTTTCTAAAGATTTTATTAATTTCTGGAATTTATTTAATTATTTAATTAATTCGGAAAACAGATTAATGACATCAGCATGATGTCATGCTGACATCAGCAGTCAACAGAGTTGACTTGGTCAACCTGACATGTGGGTCCAGTGGGACCCACCTGTCATTCTCTGTTTAGTCTAATTACAGATTAGTTAATTTAGTTAGTGATTAGGTTAATCTAATCAAGATTAATTAACTTAATTACTTAATTAATTAATTAATTAATATTTTAATTATTTTAGTTATTGTTTATTTATTTATTTAATATATTTATTTATTTATTTATTTTAATTCCTTTTTCTTTTCCCTTTTTTTTTAAAAAAAACGTTCTGGGGTGGGG